>NC_084624.1:14034984-14334984 GCF_033978795.1 Nerophis ophidion | reverse complement strand
TTGAGAACCACTGGTCTAAAAAAGCACATTTTTCTATATAAAAAGTATCAAATATTCATAGTTACACACATAGTCTCCAAGGCAAAGTTTAACAAATATGTCCGCATCATTCCACTTACTGCAACATAAGCTTAGCTTTATAAATTACTGTGGCCATTAGGTTTTTCCCAAAAACAAATTACCACCCCATTTCAATTTAAAAGACAGCATAGTTCATTCCAAACAGTTTCTTTAGAATAATAATTTTAACTCAAAGCAGAGTAGGGGTTTGTTTACAGAGATTTTAAATCATTTGATGGTGGTAAAGCTCGGTTGGTAGAGTGGCCGTGCCAGCAACTTGAGGGTCGCAGGTTCGATTCCCGCTTCAGTCATCCTAGTTACTGCCGTTGTGTCCTTGGGCAAGACACTTCACCCACCTGCTCCCAGTGCCACCCACACTGGTTTAAATGTAACTTAGATATTGGGTTTCACTATGTAAAGCGCTTTGAGTCACTAGAGAAAAGCGCTATATAAATATAATTCACAAAAATTCAAATTTTCAGGAACGTCGTGTTTTTGGGTGGAATTTTTGCTGTTTTTGCTTGATTCCAAAACATGTGTAGGAAAGTCTTAAAGTAAACAAAGAGGAACATGCACATATTGTTGGTTTTTAGCGTTTTATAGTTTGTTTTGTTAATAAGTACTTTGTGTGCATTTTACTTTTTTTTTTAGATAAAAAGCTGTATCATTAATTTAGTTTTTGAGGTGGGCTCTTATCATACTGTAGCTTGTACTGTTGGTATTAGGGCTGTAGCTATCCCTAGCTCTGCGACTAACATCCGTCCGCAGTCTGCGGTGTTTTAGCTACGTACTTCTAAATCCATGACGACAAACAAAGTAACTTTCTTACAAGTATCATCATCCCTAAAGGATGAGAAATAGCTGAACATGGTTCACTAAATACCGTAGGAGGATACAATAACTCATCACTGGCGGTCCTTAAAGGGGAACATTATCACAATTTCAAAAGGGTTAAAATAATAAAAATCAGTTCCCAGTGGCATTTTGTATTTTTTGAAGTTTTTCTCTAAATTTTACCGGTCTCCGAATATCCCTAAAAAAAGCTTTAAAGAGCTTGATTTTCGCTATTTGCGATGCCACTATCCATTTCCCTGTGACGTCATACAGTGCTGCCAATGTAAACAAACAATGGGAATACCACAGCAAGATGTAGCGACATTAGCTCGGATTCAGACTCGTATTTCAGCGGCTTAAGCAATTCAACAGATTACGCATGTATTGAAACAGATGGTTGGAGTATGAAAGTATTGAAGAAGAAACTGAAGCTATTGAGCGAATAGCTATTGACGCTATTCATAGCCATAGCATGGCCGAATCGCTGCGTTAGCATCGCCGGTAAAATGTGCGGACCAAACGATCAGGACTTTCGCATCTCTTGACACTGGAGCAACTTAAATCCGTCGATTGGTAAGTGTTTTTTTTCGCATTAATTGTGGGTGGAAGGAAACGTAATATAGTTGCAAATGCATCTGCAGGTTATCCATACATCTCTGTGCCATGTCTGCTTTAGCACCGCCGGTAAATAGCATCGATTAGCGTAGCATGTTAGCATCGATTAGCGTAGCATGTTAGCATCGATTAGCTGGCAGTCAACATCAACAAAACTCACCTTTTTGATTTCGTTGAATATATCATTGCAAATGCATCTGCAGGTTATCCATACATCTCTGTGCCATGTCTTTCATCGCCGGTAAAATGTGGAGACACTTTGGTACATTCAATGGGGGTCTGGAGGCAGACACTTTCGCATCTCGGGGCAGTGGTGCAACTTGAATCCCTCCCTGTTAGTGTTGTTACACCCTCCGACAACACACCGACGAGGCATGATGTCTCCAAGGTTCCAAAAAAGAGTCGAAAAAACGGAAAACAACAGAGCTGAGACCCAATGTTTACAATGTGTTTAAAATGAAAACGGCGGCTGTATTACCTCGGCGACGTCACATTCTGACGTCATTGCCTCCTGCGCGATAAACAGAAAGGCGTTTAATTCGCCAAAATTTACCCATTTAGAGTTCGGAAATCGGTTAAAAAAATATATGGTCTTTTTTTTCTGCACCATCAAGGTATATATTGACGCTTACATAGGTCTGGTGATAATGTTCCCCTTTAATGTAAACAAATCGGTCGATCTACATAGACATTGACTGTAATGATACCAAGTACTAGAGCCGTATATCGTTGATACTACAAAGGTTACATCAATAATTTTTATCACATAAGCCTTTGTCATTTTTTCATAGTTTTTAAATGAAAATATGTCCTTGGACACAGGATAATTTTATTATGACCAATGTACAGTGGGGCAAAAAAGTATTTAGTCAGCCACCGATTGTGCAAGTTCTCCCACTTAAAATGATGACAGAGGTCTGTAATTTTCATCATAGGTACACATTCCCACATTTCCCACATTCTGTGAGAGACAGAATGTGGGAAAAAAATCCAGGAATTCACATTGTAGGAATTTCAAATAATTTATTTGTAAATTATGGTGGAAAATAAGTATTTGGTCAACCATTCAAAGCTCTCACTGATGGAAGGAGGTTTTGGCTCAAAATCTCACGATACATGGCCCCATTCATTCTTTCCTTAACACTGTTCAATCGTCATGTCCCCTTAGCAGAAAAACAGCCCCAAAGCATGATGTTTCCACCCCCATGCTTCACAGTAGTTATAGTGTTCTTGGGATGCAACTCAGTGATCTTCTTCCTCCAAACACGACGAGTTGAGTTTGTACCAAAAAGTTCTATTTTGGTTTCATCTGACCACATGACATTCTCCCAATCCTCTGCTGTATCATCCATGTGTTCTCTGGCAAACTTCAGACGGGCCTGGACATGCACTGGCTTAAGCAGGGGGACACGTCTGGCACTGCACGATTTGATTCCCTGTCGGCATAGTGTGTTACTGATGGTAACCTTTGTTACTTTGGTCCCAGCTCTCTGCAGGTCATTCACCAGGTCCCCCCGTGTCGTTCTGGGTTTTGTGTTCACCGTTCTCATGATCATTTTGAACCCACAAGATGAGATCTTGCGTGGAGCCCCAGATCGAGGGAGATTATCAGTGGTCTTGTATGTCTTCCATTTTCTGATAATTGCTCCCACAGTTGATTTTTTTCCCACCAAGCTGCTTGCCTATTGTAGATTCACTCTTCCCAGTCTGGTGCAGGTCTACAATTCTTTTCCTGGTGTCCTTTGACAGCTCTTTGGTCTTGGCCACAGTGGAGTTTGGAGTCTTAATGTTTGAGGCAGTGGTTGGTGGTTGATGAACGTGGACCCCGACTTCAACAAGTTGAAAAACTTATTGGGGTGTTTTCATTCAGTGGTCAATCGTACGGAATATGTACTGTACTGTGCAATCTACCAATATTTTGTTGTTTTCTTACTGTGCCAAAAGTGAACCAAACCGTGACCTCTAAACCGAGGGACATATTGAACCGAAGTTTTTGTGTATTGTTAACCCCCCTAATATACATGTGTATATGTATGTATGTATGTATGTATGTATATATATATATATATATATATATATATATATATATATATATATATACATATATATATATATATATATACATATATATATATGTATGTATTATTTATATATGTACATATATATATATGTATATGCATTTAAATATATATATATGTATATGTATATATAATACATATGTATTTATATGTATATATATGTATATGTATTTATATACATGTATATGTATTTATATATGTATTTTTATATATATATATATATATATTTATATATGTATTTTTATATATATATATATGTATATTTGTATGTATGTATATATATGTATGTATGTATGTACTATATATATATGTGTATACATAAGTATTTATATATATGTATATATATATATAATTTGTATATATATATATATGTGTGTGTGTGTGTGTGTGTGTGTGTGTATATATATATATATATATATATATGTATACATAAGTATGTATATATATATATATATATATATATATATATATATATATATAACCACCCCATGTCCCGAATTCGGGGGTCTCAAGGTTGGCAAGTACGGTTACTGCATATCTCAGCAGGCTAATTAGGAGCCCTTGTTTGCTAGGGACAACCCTTGCATAGATGTTCCATGGAGGCGCCGTTTTGCAGCCGTTACACATCCAGTGGTAATCCCGGGTGACATGGTGAATCATGCCGGACCCCCAATGGAGGGGAATTTAATCATGAGTCAAACTAGTCTTACAGTTTTCTCAACATTTGCTCTGCTTTGTACGAGTGTGTTTTTCCTACACTCCAAATGTTTGACCTGTTACGTAATTGATATCTGTTTCAGGGGGCAGAAGCCATGGTGCTGGAGAGTGTGATGTTTGCCATTTTGGCGGAGAGGGAACTGGGACCGAAACTCTATGGTATTTTTCCACAGGGACGACTGGAGCAATATCTACCGGTGAGTCATGTCATATTACGTGTCAGTTTGCAGGATTTAAATACTTGGGTGAGGTGAAAATGACCACACCTGAACCTGGCGTCCAAATTGTGGACAAAGTATCACTACTTTTTCCAAGTGAGATCGTTGTATTGCTGTGTGAGTGACATTTTGGCCAAAATTACACATTCATACATCTGCTTAGTTATTCATGCAACAATAGCTCATTGTTAGGAATAGCTACATATGATATAGAAGGAAATTTTTGCTGGTATGTACCGTATTTTACGGCTCATTGGGCGCACCAGATTCTAAGGCGCACGGCTGATTTGCAGATCTATTCAGGTCTATTTTCATACAAAAGGCGATATATGGAGACTGGGCGATATATAGATATACCCGATATATAGCGGGTTGTCTCTGTGCGATATAGAAAATGACTATATCGTGATATTCGAGTATACGTTCTCACACAATTGCTTTTAGCTGCGGGCATTACATTGCATGCGTTTCCCACTTTTTCTTATCTCTCCTTCTCACAGAGACTTAAAACAAGTGCACCTTCTTACTAGGGCTGGGCGTTATGGCCTTTTATTAATATCTCGATATTTTTGGGCCGTGTCACGATACACGATATATATCGCGTTATTTTTGCCTTAGCCTTGAATGAACACTTGATGCATATAATCACAGAAGTATGATGATTCTATGTCTACATTAAAACATTCTTCTTCTAACTGCATTGATATATTGTTATTTTAAACTTTCATGCAGAGAGGGAAATCACAACTAAGTCAATTTAGCAAAACTGTAGTTATTAAACAGTTATTAAGCAGTGGAACAAACATTCATGCCATTTCCAAAACAGAAAGTGCAAGATTGTCAGAGACATTTTAACACAAGCGATAAAAGTGCACTTTTGTGCATGATGTCACCAAGATGACATATCAAAACAACACTAAATTAAAGTGCACTTTTTGTACAAAACCCCACTACAATAGTTAAAAACAAAGTGCACTTTTGTGCATGATGTCACACAATATATTTCAAAAACTGTCAAATAAAAATGAGCCGCATGAGAATGAGAATATATTTGACTCTGAGGTGTTTACTTGCAGAGTTGGGTAGAGTAGCCAGAAATTGTACTCAAGTAAGAGTACTCTTACTTTAGAGATTTATTACTCAAGTAAAAGTAAGGAGTAGTCACCCAAATATTTACTTGAGTAAAAGTAAAAAGTATGTTGTGAAAAAACTACTCAAGTACTCAGTAACTGATGAGTAACCTGTTCGTTTAATAATTACGGCAACAAATAATGCACAAAAACATAAAAATAGCATTAGGCAAATTCAGAGCCAGGAATATCTCTTAAGCAACTAAAACAATAATATGTATTAAATAATAATACATTAAAAAAAAAATTGAGCCACAATACACGGTGGCAGAGGGGTTAGTGCGTCTGCCTCACAATACGAAGGTCCTGCAGTCCTGGGTTCAAATCCAGGCTCGGGATCTTTCTGTGTGGAGTCTGCATGTTCTCCCCGTGAATGCGTGGGTTCCCTCTGGGTACTCCGGCTTCCTCCCACCTCCAAAGACATGCACCTGGGGATAGGTTGATTGGCAACACTAAATTGGCCCTAGTGTGTGAATGTGAGTGTGAATGTTGTCTGTCTATCTGTGTTGGCCCTGCGATGAGGTGGCGACTTGTCCAGGGTGTTCCCCGCCTTCCGCCCGATTGTAGCTGAGATAGGCGCCAGCGCCCCCCGCGACCCCAAAAGGGAATAAGCGGTAGAAAATGGATGGATGGAATAACTTAACAGCACCATAGGCTCAGTAGGCATTGATTGATTGATTGATTGATTGATTGAAACTTGTATTAGTAGATTGCACAGTACAGTACATATTCCGTACATTTGACCACTAAATGGTAACACCCTAATACGTTTTTCAACGTTAATCAATTACTTAGTAAATGACCAAGTCGAGGTGATCTACCTCATATATACATATACATACACACACATATCAAATACATACACACATATATATATATATATATATATATAGAGAGCTATATATATGTATATAAACAGTATATAATTTATATTTATTTATTTTGCCATTTTTGTTGACATGTTAAAGGTGTTTTAATGAATATACATGCATGTTTAACATATAGGTTCCTATCTTTCATGAAGACAAGAATATAAGTTGGTGTATTACCTGATTCTGATGACTTGCATTGATTGGAATCAGACAGTATAGTGTTGATAACGTCCACGTCTTCAAATGGAGGAGAAAAAAAGTCCTCCTTTCTGTCTAATACCACATGAAAGTCGTTGGTTTTTGGCATCTTATCTGTCCAGCTTCCATATTGTTTTTTTATACACTTTACAAGAAATACATTGGCGGCAAACTCCGTAGCTTGCTAGCTTGTTTGCGCTGGCTTTCGGAGACTCTTATTTTGTTAGCGCAGGCGCGATGGAGCAGCACTTTTATTGTGAAAATAGGAACTGTGCGATCAGTCTTTAGGCTTTTGATGGGAAGTACGGTTGAAATAAAAAGTGTCTCTTTTCCTTTACACTTTTGATTGATTAATTGGAACTTGTAGATTGCACAGTACAGTACATATTCTGTACAGTTGACCACTAAATGGTAACACCCGAATAAGTTTTTCAACTTGTTTAAGTCGGGTTCTACGTGTGACGGTCACGTGACCGCCTGGCTCTGTTTGATTGGTCCAACGTCACCAGTGACTGCATGTGATTGGTTAAACGCAGGCATGCGTAAATCCTACTTCGAAGGTCTGTGAAAAACCAAAACAAACATTAACAGATCGATAAAAACAGTAGCGAGTAGCTAGCTGAATGTAGATAAATGGAGCGGAGTAAAAGTAGCGTTTCTTCTCTATGAATATACTCAAGTAAAAGTAAAAGTATGTTGCATAAAAACTACTCTTACAAGTACAATTTATCCCAAAATTTACTCAAGTAGATGTAACGGAGTAAATGAAGCGCGTTACTACCCACCTCTGTTTACTTGTGAAATTAGCTCCAAGGCTAGCATGTTTAGACTGACCATACTTCCTCTTTTCCCCCGGACATGTGCTCTTTTGCGGGGCTGTCCGGACGGGGTTTCTTAAATGCCTCAAATGTTCGGTATTTCGAGTTAGGGTTTCGTGTGTTTTCAATGTACGTTCAGGGTTAAGATGGGGTTAAAAACAAAAATAATTGTGAAGATGTGGCCATACAGCAGCATTCGTGAGGAAGGGGCAGAGACAGGGAGAGCGAGAGAGAGACATGATAAACGTGCGGCTATGCTTTTTATCGATAGATTTATCAGATTTGATGTTTAATTATCCATAGCAGGGGTGTCAAAAGTGTGCCCCGGAGGCCATTTGCGGCCCACATCTAATGTTTTAAAGGCCCACGGCACATTCTAAAAATACTAATAAAATAAACACAAACATAACAAAAGTGAAATAAAAAAGCTTAAAGGTGAAATGTCATTTAAAAAAAGTTGCAATGTTTATTAATAAAACAAAGCTGTATTTTTTTCTTTCAAACTGTCATTGCTCAAAACATAATATTGAATCAAAATCAATGTTATTATGAATTATTGACCAATCCAAGGCTCCGATTACTTCACATCAAATATTCCACTTTGAAAAATATTTTTGGTGGAAGATTTTGCATATTTTGTGTGTTTACCATTAAAAACATAGTTTTGTTTGACAAAAAAGGGCGGAAAACAAACAAACAAAAAACAACATAAAAAAAAACTAAAACATTTTGAAATGAGGGATAGATCTGAAGTTAATGTAGACTGCAGAGATTTAAGCGTTAAATGTAAAATGTATTTATGCCCTGGCTCACCATTGACATAATTTCATGACCGAAGCAAAACAATTTTTACACTATTATACTGAAATAAATACACCGACTACTTATTAAATAAAAACATGGAAAAAACTACAAGCAGCGGTAAATTTCAGATCCATGAAGGAAGGAAGAAAGTGATTGAATGTTTATAACTGAATACATTTACATATGCATACACATTTGTTTTCTTTTTTTATTATTGTTTTTTTAATGAATTAAGTAACGCTCATGACTACCTTTTTCCAAAACACAATATAGAATGTGAGATATAACAGGACAATGCATACGTTAATCTTTTTTTTCCCAAAACGCTTACAAAAATGTGGTACCCCAAAAATTTACTGCGGGACCCCATTTTTATGACTTGATGGGATCCCTGGGACCCCATTTTAAAAATTCCCAGCGCCAACACTGCTGTCAACAGAGGGAAAAAAAAATGCTTTATTTAAATAAATATATTATTTATAAAGCAAGTTGGCAAATTTTTACCTAGTCACCTTGGCACCCCATGTGTCCTCTTTTTGGGATATCAGAATATGTTTAGTGTAAGCATGTTTATGTTAGCATGTCAATTAGGGATGCACCGATTAATCGGTAACTGAATATATTCGGCCGAATATGGCAAAAAAAGCCACATTCGGCCTTCGGTAGAATGAGTTAAGAACAAGGCCGAATAGTGGCGTGTGACGCAATTTGGGATATGTTGTGTTCCTGTATAAGTGTATGAGGTTACAAGCACACACTTATTGAGATCTAGTGGGTCCTCTGTTTACATTATTAGCCTGTTGTGTAGGCTACCTGTATAAGTGTAAGAGGTTATAAGCACACACTTAATTGAGATTTACTTAGGCCTTCTGTTTACATTATTAGCCTATCTACTGTGGCTAAGCAGACTTTTGCCAAAAGGACAATAATTCATTTGTTGTTGGTTTATCCACTTTAATGCATTTTTTTTTTTTTTGGAATGCATGTTTTGTTTGAAGGCCTAATATAAATGAAAAACTTTGTGCTTTTTTTGAAAAGCAAAGGCAACTGGAATATTAAAAAAATGTCAATATTCAATAAAAAAATACTTTATTTGAAAAACATGTCTAAATATTTATTCTAGGCTATTTATGCAATATAAAAAAAATTGTGAAAAACTGCATTCATTATTCGGTATTCGGCCTTCGGCCAAGCGTTTAAGTTTTATTCGGCTTCGGCCACAAATTTTCATTTCGGTGCATCCCTAATGTCAATAATAATTAGCATTCTTGAAGTGTCAAAATAGTTGACTCTGTGGCGTATACCCTTAGAATATGCTGAAAAGCTAGCATTTTGATGTTAATATCCTGACAGTCGGCATGTGTGAAGTAACAAAATATTTGACTGAGGTGTGTATCTATACCAAAATGAACTAAATAGATCATATGTCAAGATTATCATGTAAACATGCTGACAGTTAGCATGCTAAGTAAAAGAATAGATGACTCCAAGGCAGGGGTCACCAACCTTTTTGAAACCAAGAGCTACTTCTTGGGTACTGATTAATGCGAAGGGCTACCAGTTTGATATTTGATACACACTTAAATAAATTGCCAGAAATAGCCAATTTGCTCAATTTACATTTAATAAATAAATCTATATATATAAAAAAAAATGGGTATTTCTGTCTGTCATTCCGTCGTACATTTTTTTTCCTTTTGCGGAAGGTTTTTTGTAGAGAATAAATGATGAAAAAACACTTAATTGAACGGTTTAAAAGAGAAGAAAACACGAATAAAATCTTCAATTTCGACTCTTTAAAATTCAAAATTCAACCGAACAAAATGAAGAGAAAAACTAACTAATTAGAATCTTTTTGTAAAAATAAAAAAAAGAATTTATGGAACATCATTAGTAATTTTTCCTGATTAAGATTAATTTTAGAATTTTGATGACATGTTTTAAATAGGTTAAAATCCACTTTGAAATAAGATTTAAATTTGATTCTATAGATTTTCTAGATTTACCAGAATAATTTTTTTTTAATTTTAATCATAATAAGTTTGAAGAAATATTTCACAAGTATTCTTTGTCGAAAAAACAGAAGCTAAAATTAAAAATTAAATAAAAAATTGTTTTATTATTCTTTACAATAATAATTTAAAAAAAAACTTGAACATTGATTTAAATTGTCAGGAAAGAGGAGGAAGGAATTTAAAAGGTAAAAAGGTATATGTGTTTTAAAAATCCTAAAATCATTTTTAAGGTTGTATTTTTTCTCTAAAATTATCTTTCTGAAAGTTGTGAGAAGCAAAGTAAAGAAATAAATGAAATTATTTAAACAAGTGAAGACCAAGTCTTTAAAATATTTTCTTGGATTTTCATATTCTATTTGAGTTTTGTCTCTCTTAGAATTAAAAATGTCAAGCAAATCGAGACCAGCTTGCTAGTAAATAAATACAATTTAAAAAAAATAGAGGCAGCTCACCGGTAAGTGCTGCTATTTGAGCTATTTTTAGAACAGGCTATTGGGCGACTCATCTGGTCCTTACGGGCTACCTGGTGTCCGCGGGCACCGCGTTGGTGACCCCTGCTGTAATATGAACATGCTATTATGGTACAGTTATCATGCTTAAAGATTAACATTATCAAGGAGCATTTTGACTTTGGAATGGTTGGAAATGTGGATGTTTAAAAAATGTGCCCATTTATTTTAAATGTGTATATGCCTTTCAGCATTGAGAGTGACTGACAAGTGTTGCTGTGTTTATTTTCGCCACAATAATAAGAAAATAGGTAGTAACGTTGTGGCTGGTCAATGCATGTGAAAGAAAGTGTGTCAGTTCAGGTGCTATAAATGAATCAAATGTGTTGACAGAGCCGTAAGCTGGACACCTGTGAGCTGAGCGATCCCAACATTTCAGCAGAGGTTGCAGAAAAAATGGCCAAGTTTCATGCAATGAGGATGCCGTTTAACAAGGAACCCACCTGGTTGTTTGGAACCATTGACAAGTAAGTCCTGTTTTTGTATCAATCAATCAATCAATGTTTTTTATATAGCCCTAAATCACAAGTGTCTCAAAGGGCTGCACGAGCCACAACGACATCCGCGGTTCAGAGCCCACATAAGGCCAAGGAAAAACTCACAACCTAGTGGGATGTCGATGAGAATGACTATGAGAAACCTTGGAGAGGACCGCAGATGTGGGTGACCGGATGCAATGGACGTTGAGTGGGCCTAGCATAATATTGTGAAAGTCCAGTCCATAGTGGATCTAACATAATAGTGAGAGTCCAGTCCATTGTGGGGCCAGCAGTAGACCATCCCGAGCGGGGACGGGTCAGCAGCGCAAAAACGTCCCCAACCGATGCCCAGGCGAGTGGTCCACCCCCAGGTCCCAACTCTGGACAGCCAGCACTTCACCCATGGCCACCGGACCTGTGCCCCCCCCTTCCACAGGGGTGAGGGGGGTGGAGCAAAGAAGAAAAGAAACGGCAGATCAACTGGTCTAAAAAGGGGGTCTATTTAAAGGCTAGAGTAGACAAATGAGTTTTAAGATGGGACTGAAATGCTTTTATAGAGGTAGCATCTCGAACTGTTACCGGGAGGGCATTCCAGAGTACTGGAGCCCGAAATGAAAACGCTCTATAGCCCGCAGACTTTTTTTGGGGCTCTGGGAATAACTAATAAGCCGAAGTTCTTTGCCGGGGCATATGGTACAAAACAATCGGCAAGATAGAATGGAGCTAGACCGTGTAGTATTTTGTACGTAAGTAGTAAAACCTTAAAGTCACATCATAAGTGCAGGTGAGCCAGTATAGGCGTAATATGATCAAACTTTCTTGTTCTTGTCAAAAGTCTAGCAACCGCATTTTGTACCAACTGTAATCTTTTAATGCGAGACATACAGAGACCCGAAAATAATACGTTACAATAATCGAAACGAGACATAACGAACGCATGAATAATGATCTCAGCGTCGCTAGTGGACAAAATGGAACGCATTTTACCGATATAACGAAGATGAAAGAAGGCCGTTTTAGTAACACTAAAACCCACACTGGCTATCGTTCGGCACTGCAGCCCGACTTTGCTTTGAAAAGTAAAAGGTAGGAATACACCTTTATGACATTTGCATATTAGACATTAGATGTGCATCACTTAACAACACTAATCAGTGTTTCCTCCAGAATATCTGTTAGTTAAGGTGGTGCCTCTCCAGGGGGAAGGAGGCGTGGTTGGGTGGACGGTGCTGAGTAGGTGTAAGGAACAGTGAAATTTGGCCTGTCGCCACCATCACGTCTCCATCTCAAGTAGGCCGGCTTCGTCGCGTGAAGAAGCCTACAATTTTTTGTTGTGTTCTCCGCTTCGTATGCTAAATGGCAATATATGAATACGCACTGCTGATTGGCTGGTGCAACCAATCAGATGGGTGTGTGGGTGGGACAATGCCGGGTGCTGAAGAAACGTACTTGCAGAGGCAGAACTAAGCGGAGCAGCTTGTTAAGACTTTAGATTAGCACAGACCTGGGCAAATTAAGGCCCGGGGGCCACACGCGGCCCGTTAAGCTTTTCAACTTGGCCCGCCGGACATTCCCAAATAATTTTTTTAAATCTTTAAGATAGGAACTGTAGCTGCCACTATGATGTGCACTGATGTTTTCTAATGACCCTAAATCTTCAACGGCACTAAGTCTTTACATGCTCGGAATCTGCATAAATTACAAGTTTCTATGGTCATATAATTAGTTACTACGGTCTTTTAATTAGTTACTATGGTAATCTAAGTCACAGCAGCTAGGACAAGGCGCCAGGCAGTGTGGGCGGAAGCGTTTCCACAGACGTGGAAGGAGATTTTCACAACAAAGTTCTAAAGCTTAGTGATCTATCAGATATATCATATTGTAGGCGGGTTTATTTTGTACCCTTCACATTCATATTTTACTGTTTGTTGGATTTTTGTTGCGTTTCACTTGATTGTAAAATATGTCGATCGAAAGGGGGTGTTACATTCATATTTTGTCAATATTCAGTGTTTTTTTCTTCATAGAAAAATTTTAAATTCCATTACGTTTTTTCATGCGCTCTGTCATAACGGTTTTTAGCATTCAATTTGACATTATTGTGAGGTTTTGTATTAGTGTTCATAAAAATAGATATACCGGCCCCCAGACACTTTTTTTTCCTAAATGTGGCCCCCGAGTCAAAATAATTGCCCAGGCCTGGTTTAGCACCAAATGATAATATAAATACATGTAATAAAGTCAAATACAAATAAGGCAACAAGAGATGTATCCTACACTTTTCTTTTGTAAAGTAAATCTGAACAGGCAATATGGGCATCTACATCAACTATGATTTGCCCGAGAAGCTGGACAGGACGAAAAAATAAAATACAATTAAAAAAAAAAAAAAAAAAAAAAAAAAAATATATATATATATATATATATTTTAATTTTTTTTATTTTTTATTATTATTATTTTTTTTTAAGACGTTAGTTTAGGCCAGGAGTCGACAACCCGAAATGTTGAAAGAGCCATTTTGGACCAAAAATACTAAAAAGTAATCTGTCGTTAGCCGCAAATTATTAAAAGACTCACCTTTGTTCAGTCACGTACAGTATAAAATGTTTGGTGGACAAAATGAGACAAAGGAGAAGTGGCATAAAACACGTATTTCTGTAGCAAGGCCGGAGAAAGTTGTACATGTAAAACAAACTGTTGAGTCAAGGTCCACACAATGTTATGTTCGAGGGCCGCTGAAATTAATAGGAAAACGGCGCTCGCCAAACACTCTCATAAGTGAAGCATGAACACAAACATATTCAAAAGTGGGCTTTCTAATAATTAATAAGCTTTTTTTTGGTGTTTGTCCTCCTACAGAAACCATATAACAACACCCCATTTTATTTCCATTTCGATACATTTTTGAAAAAGCTCCATGGAGCCACCAGGGCGCCGCTCAAGAGCCACACGTGGCTCTAGAGCCGCGGTTGCTTGCCCCCGGTGGCCCTTTGTTGTTAAGGCGGCCGAAACCCTGCTAATTGTACCTTGCCAGTAACAGAAACACCCTTAAAGGGGAGCATTATCACAATTTCAAAAGGGTTAAAAAAAACAATAAAAATCAGTTCCCAGTGGCTTGTTTTATTTTTCGAAGTTTTATTCAAAATTTTACATCTCCCGGGATATCCCTAAAACAAGCTTTAAAGTGCTTGATTTTAGCTGTTTGCGATGCGACTGTCCATTTCCCTGTGACGTCATACAGTGCTGCCAATGTAAACAAATGGCGAATAGCACAGCAAGATATAGCGACATTAGCTCGGATTCAGACTCGGATTTCAGCGGCTTAAGCGATTCAACAGATTACGCATGTATTGAAACAGATGGTTGGAGTATGGAGGCAGATAGCGAAAACGAAATTGAAGAAGAAACTGAAGCTATTGACTGAATAGCTATTGACGCTATTCGGCCATAACATGGGTGTACCTAATGAAATGGCCCATAGCATGGCTGCCTTATTAGCATCGCCGGTAAAATGTGCGGACCAAACGATCAGGACTTTCGCATCTTGTGACACTGGAGCAACTTAAATCCGTCGATTGGTAAGTGTTTGTTTCACATTAAATGTGGGTATCTAGTTTCTAATGTACATACAGCTAGCGTAAATAGCATGTTAGCATCGATTAGCGTAGCATGTTAGCACCGGTTCACTGGCAGTCACGCCGTGACCAAATATGTCTGATTAGCACATAAGTCAATAACATCAACAAAACTCACCTTTGTGATTTCGTTGACTTTATCGTTGCAACTGCATCTGCAGGTTATCCATACATCTCTGTGCCATGTCTGTTTTAGCATCGCCGGTCAAATGTGAAGACACTTTGGTACATTCAATGGGGTCTGGCGGCAGATTTCTTCCCAGTGGTGCAACTTGAATCCCTCCCTGTTAGTGTTGTTACACCCTCCGACAACACACCGACGAGGCATGATGTCTCCAAGGTTCCAAAAAATAGTCGAAAAAACCGGAAAATAACAGAGCTGAGACCCCGTGTTTGTAATGTGAAAATGAAAATGGCGGGTGTCTTACCTCGGTGACGTCACGTTCTGACGTCATCGCTACAAGACCGATAAACAGAAAGGCGTTTAATTTGCCAAAATTCACCCATTTAGAGTTCGGAAATTGGTTAAAACAATGCATGGTCTTTTTTCTGCACCATCAAGGTATATATTGACGCTTACATAGGTCTGGTGATAATGTTCCCCTTTAAAAGTGTTTATTTTTGACACTGTGATGCATCGAGACAGCTTGCTCTTCTCGCTTTAAATTTCATCCAGTAGTTTTCCTATTCTGCACTCTCATTTTGCAAAATTGTCCAACACAGTACAACATGACATAACCAATAAATATCGATCCCATGTCTTTATTTGTAAGCTCGGAGACAACCGGAAAACCGTGTCGATGTCAACTTGAAACCAACTAAGTTTGTCTAGCGGCTGTTTACAATGTTAACGTTGCACAACTATTGTCATTGTGTACGGACAAAGTCCACTGCCCTGCTCCAGTTTTCTCCCCGGAAAGTTCCAAAAAGGGTATTTTTTTTATTTTTTATGACGCCTTGCCAGGTTGCGCACTACAAATAGTATATTATGTGTTGCGGCGTGACTGATGTTGGACTTTAAAAGGTCAAACAACCTTTCCAGCAAGCGAGAGATGAACTTTGATGCAACTCTATCTGCATGAAATACTCTGTTTACAGTAGGACTTAAAGGGGAACATTATCAGCAGACCTATGTAAGCGTCAATATATACCTTGATGTTGCAGGAAAAAGACCATATGTTTGTTTTAACCGATTTCCGAACTCTAAAAGGGTGAGTTTGGCGATTAAAACGCCTTTCAATTGTTCGCTGTCGGAGCAATGACCTTTCACCCGTGACGTCACAATGGGAAGCAATCCGCCATTTTCTCAAACACATTACACACACAAGTCAAATCAGCTCTGTTATTTTCCGTTTTTTCGACTGTTTTCCCGTACCTTGGAGACATTATGCCTTGTCGGTGTGTTGCCAGTTGACTTACGTTGAGTGTGCTAATCAGACATATTTTCTCACGGCATGACTGGAAGCTAATCGATGCTAATATGCTATTTAGGCTAGCTTTATGTACATATTGCATCATTATGCCTCATTTGTAGCTATATTTGCATCCAGCCTTTCCCTCCACCCACATTTAATGCCAAACAAACACATACCAATCGACGGATTCAAGTTGCACCGGTGGTCAAAAGATGCGAAAGTTCCTCGTTTGTTCTGCACACCTTACCGACGATAGCAATGCTACGACAGAGATGGCACAGAGATGTGTGGATATCCTGCGACACTCAAAGCAGATGCATTTCCAACGATAAAGTCAACGAAATCACAAAGGTGAGTTTTGTTGATGTTATTGACTTATGTGCTAATCAGACATATTTGCTCACGTCATGACTGGAAGCTAATCAATGCTAACATGCTATTTAGGCTAGCTGTATGTACATATTGCATCATTATGCCTCATTTGTAGCTATATTTGCATCCAGCCTTTCCCTCCACCCACATTTAATGCCAAACAAACACATACCAATCATTGGTTAGAAGGCGATCGCCGAATTCGTTCTTGCTTCCTCTCGTGTTGCTGTCTGTCTTGATATGGCTCAATAGCTTCAGTTTCTTCTTCAATTTCGTTTTTGCTATCTGCCTCCACCCTCCAACCATCCGTTTCAATACATGCGTAATCGGTTGAATCCGAGTCTGAATCCGAGCTAGTATGCTACACCTTTCTGTGCTATCCGCCATGTTTTTTTCTGTTGGCTTCACACAGTGACGTCACAGGACAATAGACGGGTGGCTATAACGACGGTTAAAATCAGGCACTTTGAAGCAGTTTTTCGGGATATTGCGTGATGGGTAACATTTTGAGAAAAACTTCGAAATATAAAATAAGCCACTGGGAACTGATTTTTATTGGTTTTAACCCTTCAGAAATTGTGATAATGTTCCCCTTTAAGAAACTGCAATATGATACTATACCTAACACCAGTTAGGGGGAACACCTGATTCTTAATTGTTTTAATTAATTCACGACTTAATTTATTTTTTTAAGCATTTATTTCATGAACATGTCCATCATTGCTCTTATGAATTTATCAGTCAAACTCAGCCTTCAAACTCAGTGGGCGAATCCTAAACATGTTTAGACATATGGCACTTCCGCTGGTCTGTGGAACCTTTTTACCAGAGAATCGAAGGCGTACTGAAAGTGCGGATTTAACACAAGACAACAACAAAAAACTAAAAATTCCTACTTTAATTGACACATGTTCTGGATCAGCAAGTCTTGCTTCCATGTACTCCACAAGTCTAAAATATATATCACCAACTCTCCAAAAAGTACAAAAACATCCTGCTAAGCCGTCATGTCTTCCAAAAGTTCCAAAGCAATCAGACCAGATTCCGGTTCGACTTTGATAGCGGAGTTTCGCAGATAAAATACATTCATGAAGCGCTGACACACATTTATAAAAACAAGTACCGTATTTTTCGGACTATAAGCCGCAGTTTTTTTCATAGTTTGGTCGGGGGAGCGATTTATGTGTAAAATGATTAACACATTACTGTAAAATATCAAATCATATTACTTAGCTCATTCACGTAAGAGACTAGACGTATAAGATTTTATTGCATTTAGCAATTAAGAGTGACAGATTGTTTGGTAAACGTATAGCATGTTTTATATGTTATAGTTATTTGCAGAGGTGGGTAGAGTATCCAGAAATTGTACTCAAGTAAGAGTACTGTTACTTTAGAGATTTATTACTCAAGTAAAAGTAAGGAGTAGTCACTCAAATATTTACTTGAGTAAAAGTAAAAAGTATGTTGTGAAAAAACTACTCAAGTACTGAGTAACTGATGGCAACAAATAATGCACAAAAACATAAAAATAGCAATGAGCAAATTCAGAGCCAGGAATATCTCTTAAGCAACTAAAACAATAATATATATTAAATAATAGTACATTAAAATAAAAAAAAATAAGGCACATTGAGCCACAATAACTTAATAGCACCATAGGCTCAGTAGGCATTGATTGATTGATCGATTGATTGATTAAAACTTGTAATGGTAGATTGTACAGTACAGTACATATTCCGTACAATTGACCACTAAATGGTAACACCCCAATAAGTTTTTCAACGTTTATCAATTACCTAATAAATGACCAAGTCGAGGTGATCTACCTCATATATACATATACATACACACACATATCATATATACACACATATATACAGTATATAATTTATATTTATTTATTTTGGCGTTTTTGTTGACACATTAAAGGTGTTTTAATGAATATACATGCATGTTTAACACATAGATTCCTATCTTTCATGAAGACAAGAATATAAGTTGGTGTATTACCTGATTCTGATGTCTTGCATTGATTGGAATCAGACGTCCACGTTTTCAAATGGAGGAGAAAAAAAGTTCCTCTTTTCTGTACAATACCACATGAAAGTCGTTTTTTTTTGGGGGGGCATTTTATTTGTCCAACTTCCATATTCGTTTTTATACACTTTACAAGAAACAAATTGGCGGCAAACGCCGTAGCTTGCTAGCTTGTTTGCCCTGGCTTTCGGAGACTCTTATTTTGTTAGCGCAGGCGCAATGGAGCGGCACTTTTATTGTGAAGACAGGAACTGTGCGATCAGCCTTTAGGCTTTTGACGGGAAGTACGGTTTAAATAAAAAGTGTCTTTTTTCCTTTACACTTTTGATTGATTGGTTGAAACTTTTATTATTAGATTGCACAGTACAGTACATATTCCGTACAATTGACCACTAAATGGTAACACCCCAATAAGTTTTTCAACTTAAGTCGGGTCAGGTGACTGCCTGGCTCTGTTTGATTGGTCTAGCGTCACCAGTGACTGCATGTGATTGGTGAAACGCAGGCATGTGTAGATCCTACTTTGAAGCTCTGTCATTAACCAAAACAAACATTAATAGATCGATAAACAAAAGTAGCGAGTAGGGAGCTGAATGTAGATAAATGGAGCGGAGTAAAAGTAGCGTTTCTTCTCTATAAATATACTCAAGTAAAAGTATGTTGCAGAAAAACTACTCGTAGAAGTACAATTTATCCAAAAAGTTACTCAAGTAAATGTAACGGAGTAAATGTAGCACGTTACTACCCACCTCTGGTTATTTCAATGACTCTTACCATAATATGTTACATTAACATACAAGGCACCTTCTCAGTTGGTTATTTATGCGTCATATAACGTACACTTATTCAGCCTGTTGTTCACTATTCTTTATTTATTTTAAATTGCCTTTCAAATGTCTATTTTTGGTGTTGGGTTTTATCAAACAAATGTCCTCTAAAATGCGACTTATATATGGTTTTTTCCTTTTTATTGTGCATTTTCGGCAGGTGCGACTTATGCTCCGGAGCAACTTATATTCCGAAAAATACGGTAATTAAATCATGACATAAAACATTAAAACATGAAGGGCCAGGGGAAGGAGCAGGAATTGAACCCAAGTCCATGGCGGTACGAATGTCTAGTTTTGAGTACCGTATTTTCCGCACTAAAAGGCGCACCGGATTATAAGGCCCACCTTCAATGAATGGCCTATTTTAAAACTTTGTTCATATATAAGGCACATAGAATAGACGCTACAGTAGAGGCTGAGGTTACGTTATGCATCCATTAGATCAGGGGTCTCAAACTCAAATTACCTGGGGGCCACTGGATGCAGAAACTGGGTGAGGCTGAGCCGCGAGAAAAGATTTTAAAAAATATATATTTTTAACTGTCTTTATTTTTATTTTAAATACAAAACACAATCAAATTATAAATGAACAAAATAAGAATAAAGTAAATAAATCAGTCATAGGTAATCAATCAATCAATCAATCAATGTTTACTTATATAACCCTAAATCACTAGTGTCTCAAAGGGCTGCACAAACCACAACACAAACCACTACGACATCCTCGGCAGGCCCACATAAGGGCAGGGAAAACTCACACCCAGTGGGACGTCGGTGACAATGATGACTATGAGAACCTTGGAGAGGAGGAAAGCAATGGATGTCGAGCGGGTCTAACATGATACTGTGAAAGTTCAATCCATAATGGATCCAACACAGCCGCGAGAGTCCAGTCCAAAGCGGATCCAACACAGCAGCGAGAGTCCCGTTCACAGCGGAGCCAGCAAGAAACCATCCCAAGCGGAGGCGGATCAGCAGCGCAGGGATGTCCCAAGCCGATACACAGGCGAGCGGTCCATCCTGGACCCGACCCTTGACGAGCGGTCCATCCTGGTTCCCGACTCAGGACAGCCGTTGGCCGATCCATGGCCAACGGATCGGACCGGACCCCCTCCACAAGGGAGAGTGGGACATAGGAGAAAAAGAAAAGAAACGGCAGATCAACTGGTCTAAAAAGGGGAGTCTATTTAAAGGCTAGAGTATACAAATGAGTTTTAAGGTGAGACTTAAATGCTTCTACTGAGGTAGCATCTCGAACTGTTACCGGGAGGGCATTCCAGAGTACTGGAGCCCGAAATGAAAACGCTCTATAGCCCGCAGACTTTTTTTGGGCTCTGGAAATCACTAATAAGCCGGAGTCCTTTGAACGCAGATTTCTTGCCGGGACATATGATACAATACAATCGGCAAGATAGGATGGAGCTAGACCGTGTAGTATTTTATACGTAAGTAGTAAAACCTTAAAGTCACATCTTAAGTGCACAGGAAGCCAGTGCAGGTGAGCCAGTACAGGCGTAATGTGATCAAACTTTCTTGTTCTTGTCAAAAGTCTAGCAGCCGCATTTTGTACCAACTGTAATCTTTTAATGCTAGACATGGGGAGACCCGAAAATAATACGTTACAGTAATCGAGGCGAGACGTAACAAACGCATGGATAACGATCTCAGCGTCTTTAGTGGACAGAATGGAGCGAATTTTAGCGATATTACGGAGATGAAAGAAGGCCGTTTTAGTAACGCTTTTAATGTGTGCCTCAAAGGAGAGAGTTGGGTCGAAGATAATACCCAGATTTTTTACCGAGTCGCCTTGTTGAATTGTTTGGTTGTCAAATGTTAAAGTTGTATTATTAAATAGAGGTCTGTGTCTAGCAGGACCGATAATCAGCATTTCCGTTTTTTTGGCGTTGAGTTGCAAAAAGTTAGCGGACATCCATTGTTTAATTTCATTAAGACACGCCTCCAGCTGACTACAATCCGGCGTGTTGGTCAGCTTTAGGGGCATGTAGAGTTGGGTGTCATCAGCATAACAGTGAAAGCTAACACCGTATTTGCGTATGATGTCACCTAGCGGCAGCATGTAGATGCTGAAGAGTGCAGGGCCAAGGACTGAACCCTGGGGAACTCCACACGTTACCTTAACGTAGTCCGAGGTCACATTGTTATGGGAGACACACTGCATCCTGTCAGTAAGATAAGAGTTAAACAGAGACAGGGCTAAGTCTGAGATACCAATTCGCGTTTTGATACGTTCTAATAAAATATTATGATCGACTGTATCGAAAGCAGCGCTAACATCAATAATAATGACAATAATAATTCGATTTCCCCAGTAAGCAACAATGTATATACAAATACTTACTGTGATGCTATGAGCTAGGGAATATAAGAACTACACTACCCAGCATGCAGCAGTAGTGACAAGCATGCGCGGTAGCCCCAGTTAAGGGCCTACTGAAACCCATTACTACCGACCACGCAGTCTGATAGTTTATATATCAATGATGAAATATTAACATTGCAACACATGCCAATACGGCCGGTTTAGTTTACTAAATTACAATTTTAAATTTCCCGCGGAGTTTCTTGTTGAAAACGTCGCGGAATGATGACGCGTGTTTGTGACGTCTCGGGTTGGAGGGGACATATTAGCCCAGCACCACACACGGCTAAAAGTCGTCTCTTTTCATCGCATAATTACACAGTAATTTGGACATCTGTGTTGCTGAAGCTTTTGCAATTTGTTCAATTAAATAATGGAGACGTCAAAGAAGAATGCTGTTGGTGGAAAGCGGTGGATTGCAGCTGCCTTTAGCACCGAAACACAGCTGATGTTTCTTTGTTTGTTGTGAAGCTTTAACACAGAGCGGTCAAGCAAACATGTTTCTCTACCTCAACCAGCAAGTTTTTGGATGGGAAAATTGTGATATTAAGTCGGCTCTTACCGGAGACTTCAGAGGATTATGCGACTTCCTCCTGCAGCTAAAAAGCCAGCTGTGATCTTGGCTCCTGCATTGGCTTCTCTAAGAGAAACTGGCATTCACCGCAGCAGTGTTAATTTTGACAACAAAATTTGATTTAGTTTTAGTCATAGTCTTTTGACTAAAATGTAATTTAGTTTTAGTCATAATTTAGTCATTTAAATTGTTTTAGTTTTAGTCTAGTTTTAGTTGACGAAATATCATAAGATTATAGTCGACGAAAACTACAGTAGATTAAAGGGTAATATGTGAACTTTCCCTTCAATTTCTGAAAGTCAAAGCAAAACAGCGGAAAAATCACCGATACAAGTCGTATTTTGATGAAAATCATGTCTCAAATTTAGCATTTCACGAGTAAGCCGTGTAATAAACGGGATAACGTCGAGTGAGTTGTATGTTTTGGAAAATGCTTACCTGTGTGCGAATTTCGGGTTGATTCGACTGTAAATGTCGCTTCAAGTTTGTCGTGTTTTTCCCGTAATCTTCGCGCTGCATTTCTTACACTGCGTCTTGTTATCTTTGACGTCAAATATAACATTTCCCCATATGTCCTCTCTCCTCTTCCTCCCCGCCGTTGACACGTTTACGTAACTTCCTTACCGCGTCGCTCTGATTGGTTCTCTTCCCAACTCCTCCCGCCTCTTCCTAACGAAATGAGTTCCGATTGGATCTCGTCTCTGGCAGACATTTTCGTCTCGTTTTTATTCGTTCACGAATATGTCAATACACCTCGTCATCGTCTTAGTCAACGTAAATTATTTTTCATTTAGCTATTGTCTCGTTTTAGTCAGAAAAAAAAGGTCATTGACGATAACCGGGGCGGTTTAGCTCGGTTGGTAGAGCGACCGTGCCAGCAACTTGAGGGTTGCAGGTTCGATTCCCGCCTCCGCCATCCCATTCAATGCCGTTGTGTCATTGGGCAAGATACTTTACCCACCTGCTCCCAGTGCCACCCACACTGGTTTAAATGTAACTTAGATATTGGGTTTCACTATGGAAAGCGCTTTGTGTCACTAGAGAAAAGCGCTATATAAATATAATTCACTTCACACTTCACTTCACAACTATGACGAAAATTTTTCGTCAACAAAATTAACACTGCACCGCAGCCATCCGACTTTCAGGTATGTCTTTACAATATCACTAAAACACTATTAAAACAATAAGCAGATAAGAGATCTTCCAGAAATATCCTAGTAAATTTGTCTAATTACATCTGAAACGGTCCCACTGCCGCCTGGAGCCGTCATTGTTTTTGTTTTTTTAATTCCTTTTTTTTTTGTGCTTCACTCTAACTTTCCTCATCCACGAATCTTTCATCCTCGCTCAAATTAATGGGGAAATTGTCGCTTCCTCGGTCCGAATAGCTCTCACTGCTGGTGGCTCACATTATAAACAATGTGAGGACGTGAGGAGCCCTCACACCAGTGACGTCACGCGCAGATCGTCTGTTACTTCCGGTAAAGGCAAGGCTTTTTTTATTAGCGACCAAAAGTTGCGAACTTTTATCGTCGGTGTTCTCTACTAAATCCTTTCAGCAAAAATATGGCAACATCGCGAAATGATCAAGTATGACACACGGAATGAACCTGCTATCCCCGTTTAAATAAGAAAATCTCCTTTCAGTAGGCCTTTAACTAACTGCAAATGAAAATGGGCTCCAAATACTGGTTATCGTCCTCTTTGACTACTAACAATTGGTATCGGTTTCGGCCCTGGAAAAACATTGGCCAATTTCTAATGTGCACTGACTGTGTGCATGATTTGATTAGTGCTCACACAATACTTCTGTGTTTACTATCAGGTATTTAGGCCAAGTCCTGAGGCTCAACTTCACCCGAGAGTCTCAACTGCGTCGCTTCAACCGCCTGCTGAGCTACAACCTGCTTCATGAGATGGATTGGCTGAAGTATGTTCTTGTACAAACTGTTCCAAAAATGGAGTTATGGAAGAAAACATACCTGTGTCTGTCTCACTGAAGCTTAAGAAAAAGAGCTGATGAAAGAAACCTGAAGAGAGTCATGATGTTAATTAACTGACGAGATTATTAATTGGCAATTACTGAACCAGTGCTAGTGTATAGTGTCATGTTTTCACAAATTTTCAGTAACTCTGTTACATATTGTATATAAAAATAACTTGAAACGTGTCTTATAAACTCTTTTGTTCAGGGCTCTGCTGGAGTCCACCAATTCTCCTGTGGTGTTCTGCCACAATGACTGCCAAGAAGGTAAACACATGTGCAAACTAATTCAATGTGTATTTTCTCAAGTGACTCCAATTGAACTCATTTGTTGTTGTCAGGAAACATCTTGCTGCTAAACTGCCGTCCGGAATCCGACAAACAGAAGCTGATGCTAATTGACTTTGAGTACAGCAGCTATAACTATAGGTATGTTCTGCACGCTCCCACCACACCAGTTAGTTCATTGTTGTTGGGAAAACATTGATGTAACCATACTTGCCAACCCTCCCGATTTTTCCAGGACACTCCCGAATTTCAGTGCACCTCCCGAAAATCTCTCGGGCAACCATTCTCCCGAATTTCTCACGATTTCCACACGGACAACAATATTGGGGGGGCGTGCCTTAAAGGGGAACATTATCAAAATTTCAAAAGGGTTAAAAACAATAAAAATCAGTTCCCAGTGGCTTGTTGTATTTTTAAAAAAAAAAATTCAAAATTTTACCGGTCCCGGAATATCCCTAGCTGAAATCCGAGTCTGAATCCGAGCTAATGTCGCTATATCTTGCTGTGCTATTCACCATTGTTTGTTTACATTGGCAGCACTGTGTGACGTCACAGGGAAATGGATAGTCGCATCGCAAATAGCGAAAATCAAGCACTTTAAAGCTTTTTTTAGGGATATTCCGGAGCCGGTAAAATTTTGAAAAAATTTTCAAAAAATACAACATGCCACTGGGAACTGATTTTTATTGTTTTTAACCCTTTTGAAATTGTGATAATGTTCCCCTTTAAAGTGCTTGATTTTCGCTATTTGCGATGCGACTATCCATTTCCCTGTGACGTCATACAGTGCTGTCAATGTAAACAAACAATGGCGAATAGCACAGCAAGATATAGCGACATTAGCTCGGATTCCGACTCGGATTTCAGCGGCTTAAGCAATTCAACAGATTACGCATGTATTGAAACGGATGGTTGGAGTATGAAAGTATTGAAGAAGAAACTGAAACTATTGAGCGAATAGGTATTGACGCTATTCATAGCCATAGCATGGCCGATTAGCTGCGTTAGCATCGCCGGTAAAATGTGCGGACCAAACGATCAGGACTTTCGCATCTTTTGACACTGGAGCAACTTAAATCCGTCGATTGGTAAGTGTTTTTTTCGCATTAAATGTGGGTGGAAGGAAATGTAATATAGTTGCAAATGCATCTGCAGGTTATCCATACATCTCTGTGCCATGTTTGCTTTAGCACCGCCGGTAAATAGCATGTTAGCATCGATTAGCTGGCAGTCAACATCAACAAAACTCACCTTTGTGAATTCGTTGACTTTATCGTTGCAAATGCATCTGTAGGTTATCCATACATCTCTGCCATGTCTGTCATCGCCGGTAAAATGTGGAGACACTTTGGCACATTCAATGGGGGTCTGGCGGCAGACACTTTTGCATCTTCGGGCCAGTGGTGCAACTTGAATCCCTTCCTGTTAGTGTTGTTACACCCTCCGACAACACACCGACGAGGCATGATGTCTCCAAAGTTCCAAAAAATAGTAGAAAAAATGGAAAATAACAGAGCTGAGACCCAATGTTTGCAATGTGTTGAAAATTAAAATGGCGGCCGTATTACCGTGGAGACGTCACGTTCTGACGTCATAGCAAAAAGAGCAATAAACAGAAAGGCGTTTAATTCGCAAAATTCACCCATTTAGAGTTCGGAAATCAGTTAAAAAAATATATGGTGGTTTTCTGCACCATCAAGGTATATATTGACGCTTACATAAGTCTGGTGATAATGTTCCCCTATAAAGGCACTGCCTTTAGCGTCCTCTACAACCTGTCGTCACGTCACGTCCGCTTTCCCTCCATACAAACTGCGTGCCGGCCTAGTCACATTATATATGCGGCTTTTGCACACACACTTAAGTGAATGCAAGGCATACTTGGTCAACAGCCACACAGGTCACACTGAAGGTGGCCGTATAAAAAACTTTAACATTGTTACAAATACGCGCCACACCAATCAAGAATGACCAACACATTTCGGGAGAACATCCGCACCGTAACACAACAGAACAAATACCCAGACCCCCTTGCAGCACTAACTAGGATTAATAGACTAAAAAGCTCCTTTGTCCCACACGCCGTTAGACTGTACAAATCCTCTTGAGGAGGGTGGGGGGGTACTAGAATGACAGGGGATGCAAAACAATAACAGTGCAATACTTTTTAATTTCATGGTCACTACTGTTTCTATTGTTCTATTCTTTTTTTACTGTTACATTTTTATTCTAATTGTTGCTTTTTACTTTTATTTTTATTATAACATTTTTCTATTATGTTTCCATTTACACCCCCATTATTTACTTTTAATTTTTTAATTCGATCTCAATTCTGTATACTGCAGCTGGAATTTTAATTTTCCTGAGGGAACTCTCCTGAAGGAATAAATGAAGTACTATCTATTTATCTATCTATCTATCTATCTATCTATCTATCTATCTATCTATCTAAACAATAAAAAAATAAAAAAAATAACAGTTTTATTTGGTCCAGGTTATCGGGGACTGTTATTACTGACGGACAGGTGTCGCTGTGTGACTACAGCCAGGCATGTAAGAAAACCCTCGTCTCCACGGCAACGTTTCTGTCGCTTTCACTCATTTGCCGCTTTTCCACTAACGCAGGGGTAGGCAATCCAGAACGTTGAAAGAGCCATTTTGGACCTGAATAACACAACGCTGTCAAGCGGCATTCATAAAAAACTTGCGGACCGAACTAACATTAAACTTTCATATTAAGGTGGGGGATGCAAAATAACGTCTTGCGGGCCGCAATTGGCCCACTTGCCGTGTGGCTGAGGCCCCTGATGTAACTCTTCCAGGAGGCTAAGTTATACACCTCCGCTACCATCATATATATATATATATATATATATATATATATATATATATATATATATATATATATATATATATATATATATATATATATATATGTATGTATATATGTATATATGTCTTGATTGGATTATCTAGAGAACAGTGCTCGATGCCGTGGTAGAGCGCAATATGTATGTGTGGGGAAAAAATCACAAGACTACTTCATCTCTACAGAACTGTTTCATGAGGGGTTCCCTCAATCATCAGGAGATTTTAATGGAAGCATTCACATACAATGGTTTATATAGGGCACAGAGTGGGTGGGTACAGGCAGGCGTAGGGTGTGTTGATTGGCTCACGTGTTACCTAGGAGGTGTTTCCGTCTGTGGCGGCATGTTGAAATGATTTCACTGCGCTTGTTGAGGGATGACAGATCTGGATGATATATAATAAACAGTTTCTCTTTTAAGCATAGGTTGCAACTGTTGTAAGGTGTGCTGGATGCAAGAATTTGCCATGTTATTGAATATTCAACATTATTGTCTTTGAGGTTCCAAATGTGCTTGCTGAGTTCTGTAGAATTCCGCAAAGTCTGGTTTCCAAAGGAGGCCTTGTGATTATTCCATCTGGTTTTAAACGCTCCTTCGGTTAATCCTACGTACGTGTCGAATGTGTTAATGTCCTTGCCTGTTACCTTTGCTTGGTAAACGACTGATGTTTGTAAGCACCCTCCGTTGAGAGGGCAATCAGGTTTCTTGCGACAGTTACATTCCTTATTGGTTTCAGAGTCGTTTAGTCTGGGGGTAGGCAGTCCTTTTGCAATTGCTTTGTTGTGGTTTGAAATGTGTGTGAATGCTTCCATTAAAATCTCCTGATGATTGAGGGAACCCCTCATGAAACAGTTCTGTAGAGATGAAGTAGTCTTGTGATTTTTCCCACACCTACATATATATATATATATATATATATATATATATATACAGCCCGGACCCCGCCCAAACATTTTTTAATTGTAATTTTGAAGAATTCCTCTAATGTGCATGAACTATTTCTGTTCAAACTAGTTTGAAATGTCACATGTGAAATGTTTAAATATTAACTGTCCGTTTACTGTACTGTGCCAACTGTACTACTATATGAGTACGTATTTTCTATTGTTTCATTGAAAATAAAACAGCCAAGTCCATTTGGCTGTCATCTGTTATAATTACAAGACATATTTGTATCAAAGTCAAGATTTTTTTTGTTCATGCTTGAATTAAGAAATTATTACTTTAAAAAAGTAGTTTTATACTCGTGTTGATGACACAACTTTGCAACATCTGGTATTCTAGTTTCAAGCATGTTTTACTCAATATAGGTCATAAAATGTCAGCAACAAGCTATAATATTTTACTGAGATCATTTAGGAGCAAAACACTTAAAACAAGTAAAACACTAACATAAAATCTGCTTAGTGAGAGGATTTATCTTATTAGACAGAAAAAAAAAGCAAATATCACCCTTATTTGAGATATTTAATCTTAGAATTTGCAGTGCAGTGATTAGGATGGCGGAAGTGGGGATCGAACCAGAAACCCTCAAGCTGCTGGTACGGGCCGCTCGCCCAACTGAGCCACGCCGACCCAAGCTCACCCGCCAGCTTGTGTCCTCACGGTCGCTGAACCGGACAGCGCAACATTATACACACAGATGTAACCTCGACTCTCCAGCAGCAAGAATGTAGATTGATAAGGCAAAGGAGCAGCAACAGCAGCTGGCTGCTCGCCTGGAAAAAATCGATGCATCCTCCCAGCGGTCATAACTCAAACGCCACTTGTTATGTAAGCACAGATTTGGCGACGTGGCGAGACCAAACAGACTTTGCAAATATAAAGATCTACGCTGCGTGCTTGCATAATAAGGAGGAGGCAACCGTCTTGTCCTTGAGTGGACAAAAACAATATTCTTGGGAACGCCGCACTATCTCAAACTGCTCTTTATCCCACACAAAGCTTTCCTTTTCTCCCACACTGCCTTGCCTTACACCCGCATCGAGGCCGCTTAAAAGTCCATGTAATCATACATACAGTATGTGAATGTACTGTACTATATATACACGCAGTCATACAGCAAAACTGCCAGTATTGCTTAGCCCTAAACTGTTCATTCAATATAATAATAATGTGTTGATGAAATAATTTTAAAAAAGATATCATCCATCCATCTCCTTCCGCTTATCCAAGGTCGGGTCGCGGGGGCAGCAGCCTAAGCAGGCAAGCCCAGACTTCCCTCTCCCCACCCACTTTGTCCAGGTCTTCCCGGGGGATCTCGAGGCCAGCCGGGAGACATAGTCTTCCCAACCTGTCCTGGATCTTCCCCGTGGCCTCCTACCGGTTGGACGTGCCCTAAACACCTCCCTAGGGAGGCGTTCGGGTGGCATCCTGACCAGATGCCCGGACCACCTTATCTGGCTTCTCTCAATGTGGAGGAGCGGCGGCTTTACTTTGAGCTCTTCCCGGATGGCAGAGCTTCTCACCCTATCTCTAAGAGAGAGCCCCGCCACCCAGCGGAGGAAACTCATTTCGGCCACTTGTACCCGTGATCTTGTCCTTTCGGTCATGACCCAATGCTCATGACCATAAGTGGGGGTGGGAACTAGAGATGTGCGGATAGGCAATTATATCATCCGCATCACCAATGTCGTCGTCCACCCGAACCAACATTTTACCAGGACCGTACCCGCCCGCCAACCGCCCGCTATAATACATCAGAGGTTGTCCGCCTTTACCACTCACGGAGCTATTTAAACCTGTTTCACAGAGTGATGATGACAATTGGAGCCGCTAACGTTCTCGCGACTATCCAATAGCGTTCATTCTGATTACAAGAATATGGGAGTGCTGTGAAGCCATTGCCTCGAACACTTTCGACTACATGTACGAACCGATTGTTGGACCGGCAACATGTTGTGTGCAGTTTCCGCAATTACACGTACAAGATTGAAAGACATACTGGGTGATACAGAGTACACTGATGGTTGTGATATAAACAACTTTAATACTTACTAATATGCGCCACGCTGTGAAGCCACACCCAGCAAGATTGACAAACACATTTCGGGAGAACATCTTCACAGTAAGACAACATAAACGCAACACAACAAATACCCATAATCCTTTGTATTCATGACACTTCCTGACTATATTTTACATCCCCGCGCCCCCACCTTACCGACGCACAGGGGTTTGCTGCTAGCGGGGTGTATAAAATAGTCAGGAAGTGTCATGAATACAAAGGATTATGGGTATTTGTTGTGTTGCGTTTATGTTACTGTGAGGATGTTCTCCCGAAATGTGTTTGTCAATCTTGTTTGGTGTGGCTTCATAGCATTGTGCATATTACTAAGAGTGTTAAAATTGTTTATATCACAACCATTAGTGTACTCTGTGTCACCCAGTATGCCTTGCAGTCGTGTACGCGTGTCTGCGGAAGCCAAACACAACATGATGCTGGACTCACAAGCAGATTGTACATGTTGTAGTAGGCGACAAAACCAATGGCTTCATAGCACGCCCTAATACTTATTATCTGGGTGACTACCGGCAGTCATTCAGGAGGATAATAGCGTCTCCTATTGTCTTCTTTGCTTTATGACACGGGTCTTTAATGGCACTTTGAATGGCAAAGGATACCGATTACAGAACCATGCATATCAAATATTTCCGGATGGTTCAACCGCCACCCGCCCGAATCTAATTAAAATCTATTTTTTCGTCTTGTCACCCGCCCGACCCGCGGTTTATCCGCGGACTCCGCGGATGAGACCGCAAACCGCGCATCTCTAGTGGGAACGTAGATCGACCGGTAAATTGAGAGCTTTGCCTTCCGGCTCAGCTCCTTCTTCACCACAACGGATCGATACAGCGTCCGCATTACTGAAGACACCGCACCGATCCGTTTGTCCATCTCACGATCCACTCTTTCCTCACTCGTGAACAAGACTCCTAGCTACTTGAACTCCTCCACTTGGGCTGGGTCTCTTCCCCAACCCGGAGATTACACTCCACCCTTTTCTGGGCGAGAACCACGGACTCAGACTTAAGATATCATAAAAAAGATATCATAAATAATATAATTGCAAAAAAATGTTTCCTGTTGTATGGGATACCCTGTCGAAAAAGTTCATGTGGTATACCACAGGTTGGTAGAGTAGCCAAAAATTGTACTCAATGGTAGCGTTAATTTACAATAATACCTTTTTAGTAAAAGTAAAATATAGTCATCCAGTATTCAGTTAAAAAAATACTAAAGTAGGGCTGGGTGATATGGCCTTTTTTTATTATCTCAATATTTTTAGGCCATATCACAATACACAATATATATCTCGATATTTTACCTTAGCCTTGAATGAACACTTGATGCATATAATCACAGCAGTATGATGATTCTATGTGTCTACATTGAAACATTCTTGTTCATAATGAATAAAAATATGCTCATTTTAAACTTTCATGCAGAGAGGGAAATCACAACTAAGTCAATAGACCAAATGTGTATTTATTAAACAGTTATTAAGCAGTGGCACAAACATTCATGTAATTTCCAAAACAAAGTGCAAGATTGTCAGAGAAATTTTAAAACAAGCTGAGTGCACTTTTGTGCATGATGTCACTAAGATGACGTATCAAAACAACACTAAATTAAAGTGCACTTTTTGTTTAGAACGCCACTACAATAGTTTAAAACAAATAAAGGGCACTTTTGTGCATGATGTCACACAATATATTTCAATAACTGTCAAATAGAAATAAACTGCATAATAGGAATTTGAATAGTGTTCGTCCTCGCTATGTGGTAGGTTACTGCAAACATTATCTCCTTTTGTTGTTGACTTTTTTTCATATGGTGTTGATCTGGAAATGTTTGCCTCGGCATTTTGATGGTGTGGGCGTGTGGCACCGAACGGAGATCTTGAAATGCGGAGTAAGCACTCTTCATTCTCAAGCAGATGACTTTTCAAATGATGCTACACAGTAATGCTACTTTTTGTAGCAACACTTTTGCCCCACGCTTGACAAATTATGGTTGTCTGTTCGACATATTCCCACTTGAAGCCAAACCACCGCCAGACGATGGACCCCCTGCTGTTTTTCTTGGGAAATAATTCTTCCTTCATTTGTTTCCAGATTCGCACCATTTTTCTCTCGTATTACCACTCGCACGGCTCCGCTAGCACCACAGCTAACGTTACCTATGCTCCTGCTTTGCGAGGGCGTATACGTATGTGACGTATGTAAGAAGGTGCGCTTGCTGTCTGTGAGAAGGAGAGACAAGAAAGAGTGGAAAAAAGGCTGTAGTGTAATGCCCGCAGCTAAAAGCAACTGCGTGAGAACGTATACTCGAACATAACGATATAGTTATTTTCGATATCGCACAGAGACAACCCCCCGATATATCGAGTATATCGATATATCGCCCAGCCCAAGCCTCAAGTATTTAGTAACTTGTAAGTAACTCCTGATTTTTTTGATAGCAATTTTTAATAAGGATTTTACACTACAACCGTAGATTGTTTGCGTCAGCATGTACCACAAAAGATTCATGTTTTACTTTCACTAATGACGTTATAACAGGGCTGATGTTAAACATGTATGACTTATCAAGCTAGAGATGTCTTATAATGGCTTTTTTGCAGATATTTCGATATTCCGATATTGTCCAACTCTTAATTACCGATTCCGATATCGATATATACAGTCGTGGAATTGTGAAGTGAAGTGAATTATATTTATATAGCGCTTTTCTCTAGTGACTCAAAGCGCTTTACATAGTGAAACCCAATATCTAAGTTACATTTAAACCAGTGTGGGTGGCACTGGGAGCAAGTGGGTAAAGTGTCTTGCCCAAGGACACAACGGGAGTGACTGGGATAGCGGAAGCGGGGATCGAACCTGCAACCCTCAAGTTGCTGACACGGCCGCTCTACCAACCGAGCTATACCGCCCCTAATTAACACATTGTTATGCCTAATTTTGTTGTGATGCCCCACTGGATGCATTTAACAATGTAACACGGTTTTCCCCAAAAAATCAACTCAAGTTATGGAAAAAAAATGCCAACATGGCACTGCCATATTTATTATTGAAGTCACAAAGTGCATTATTTTTTTTTAACATGCCTCAAAATAGCAGCTTGGAATTTGGGACATGCTCTCCCTAAGAGCATGAGGAGGTTGAGGTGGGTGGGGTAGAGGGGGATGTATATTGTAGCATCCCAGAAAAGTTAGTGCTACAAGGGGCTCTGGGTATTTGTTCTGTTGTGTTTGTTGTGTTACGGTGCGGATGTTCTCCCGAAATGTGTTTGTCATTGTTGTTTGGTGTGAGTTCACAGTGTGACGCATATTTGTGCCAGTGTTTAAGCTGTTTGTACGGCCACCCTCAGTGTGACCTGTATGGCTGTTGACCAAGTATGCATTGCATTCACTTCTGTGTGTAAAAAGCCGTAGATATTAAGTGATTGTCTCGGCACGCAAAGGAAGTGCCTTTAAGGTTTATTGGCGCTCTGTACTCCTCCCTACGTCCGTGTACACAGCGGTGTTTTAAAAAGTCATACATTTTACTTTTTGAAACCAATAACAATAATTTACATATTACATTTTAATCAATTCATGGTATAAAAAGTTAATCGTCATCAGAGTATATGGATTTAATTACATTGAATTATTTACAATCCGGGGGGTGGGTTGGGGGGGTTAGGTTTGGTTGATATCAGCACTTCAGTCATCAACAATAATATCATCTGAGAAATGGACATTGAAACAGTGTAGGTCTGACTTGGTAGGATATGTACAGCGAGCAGTGAATATAGTGAGCTCAGAAAGCATAAGAACAAGTATATACATTTGATTAATTACAATCTGGGGAGGTGGGACATGAAGGGGGGAGGGAGTTAGTCTATTTTTGAAGTTGCCTGGAGGTGTTCTTTTAGTGCGGTTTTGAAGGAGGATAGAGATGCACTTTCTTTTACACCTGTTGGTAGTGCATTCCATATCAAGGTGGCATAGAAGGAGAATGAGTTAAGACCTTTGTTGGATCGGAATCTGGGTTTAACGTGGTTTGTGGAGCTCCCCCTGGTGTTGTGGTTATGGCGGTCATTTACGTTATGGAAGTAGTTTGACATGTACTTCGGTATCAGGGAGGTGTAGCGGATTTTATAGACTAGGCTCAGTGCAAGTTGTTTTACTCTGCCCTCCACCCTGAGCCAGCCCACTTTGGAGAAGTGGGTAGGAGTGAGGTGTGATCTGGGGTGGAGGTTTAGAAGTAACCTGACTAGCTTGTTCTGGGGTGTTTTGAGTCTAGATTTGACGGTTTTGGAGGTGGGGGTACCAGGAAGTGAAGTAATCGAAAAAAGGGTTTAATGAGAGTTCCCGCTAGAATCTTCATGGTGCTTTTGTTGACTAGAGAGGAGATTCTGTAAAGAAAACTTGTTCATTGGTTGACCTTTTTGACTACTCATAGACTTTTGGTCAGCTCTAATCTGGTGCCAAAACTCCAAATATTTTTACTCCAAAGCCAGGAGGGTGTGTCTGGGCAAGGATGTAATAAGAAAAACAGTTATTTTGATGCAAACGAGCAATCCTACAGTCAAAGCCAACGACGGTCGTTAAAGTGTAAATTCCCCTCGTTAGAATTGAGCAATCGCTTTGGATTGACTACTACCAGTCCAAAATAGTCGGAATCCTTCACGTAAGCAGTCCATTCAGTTGTAAACAAATGGCGCAAAACTCATTCTGGTCACCTTCTGTAACCAGAATGTCTCTAATTCCTGTTATTTGTTGGATGCTAAAGTCTTTTAAAAGGACAGTGTTCTATGCGGGAGACCGGTGGGTTTCGCAGACAACCTCCCCTGTTCAGTGATTGTTTTTCAACCTCGACATAGACGGCTTCCCTTACTCCTCTTTCGTACCATCTGTCCTCCCTGTCCAGAATTGTTGTTCTCAAATGAGCGCCGTTTCTCCCTGAGGTGCAGATAGACAGCTGAGTCTTGGCCTGAAGACCGAGATAGATAGATAGATAGATAGATAGATAGTACTTTATTGATTCCTTCAGGAAAATTTAAATTCCAGCAGCAGTGTACAGAGTTGAGATCAATTTAAATAAAAGTAAAAAGTAAATAATGGGGGTTTTAAATGGAAACAAAATAGAGAAATATTACAATAAGAATAAAAAATAAAAATCAACAATGGGAATAAAAATACAACAGTAAAATAAGAATATAACAAGACAAAGTAGGCAGTAGTGACCCATCCATCCATCCATTTCTACCGCTTATTCCCTTTTGAGGTCGCGGGGGGGCGCTGGTGCCTATCTCAGCTACAATCGGGCGGAAGGCGGGGTACACCCTGGACAAGTCGCCACCTCATCGCAGGGCCAACACAGATAGACAGACAACATTCACACTCACATTCACACACTAGGGCCAATTTAGTGTTGCCAATCAACCTATCCCCAGGTGCATGTCTTTGGGCTTCACGGTGGCAGAGGGGTTAGTGCGTCTGCAGTAGTGACCATGTTAGGAAAACGTATTGTACTGTTATTGTTTTGCATCCCCTGTCATCCTAGTACCCCCCGCCCCCCGGCCCAGAGAGGAGTTGTACAGTCTAATGGCGTGTGGGACAAAGGAGTTTTTGAGTCTATTAGTCCTGCACTTGGGATGAAGCAGTCTAGCACTGAACAGGCTCCTCTGGCTACTGATAACACTATGCAGAGGGTGACTGGCATCATCCAGGATGATCACTAGTTTGTCAACAGTCCTCTTCTCTGCCACCGTCACCAGTGAGTCCAGTTTCATTCCGATTGTAGAACCGGCCCGCCTGATCAGTTTCTCAAGTCTGGAGCTGTCTTTCTTAGATGTACTGCCCCCCAGCACACTACCATGTAGAACAGAACACTGGCAACCACAGACTGGTAGTACATCCACAGGAGTTTTCTACAAATGTTGAAAGAGTGCAGTCTCCTGAGGAAGTACAGCCTGCTCTGTCCTTTCTTGTACTGGTGGTCCGTGTTAACAGTCCAGTCCAGCTTATTGTCCACCCAAACCCCGAGGTACTTGAATGAGTCCACGGTCTGTACCTCAACTCCCTCGATCACAATAGGTTGTGACCGTGGACTCGACCTCCCAAAGTCAATGACCAGCTCCTTGGTCTTTGATGGATTGAGCTGCAAGAGGTTCGTGTGGCACCAGACAACAAAGTCCCTCACCAGGTTCCGAAACTCCTCCTCTCTGCCGTCCCTGATGCACCCGACGATGGCTGTGTCATCCACGTACTTCTGGATTAGTCTATGCTGTGCCATGCGTCGGTTTAGGGGTTGTTTTGTTTCCCCATATATGAATCAGTGCATTGGATAGTCGGAGCAGCTGGGGCAGAATTGCAGTCTCTCGGCCGCAATGTTGTGACGAAACAAGAGCTAAGCCAGAAGGCAAAGCTCTCGTTCTACCGAGCTATCTACATTCCTACTCTCACCTATGGTCATGAAATGTGGGTCATGACCGAAAAAGTAAGATCGCGGATACAAGCGGCCGAAATGAATTTTCTCAGAAGGGTGGCTGGCATCTCCCTTAGAGATAGTGTGAGAAGTTCAGTCACAGAGAGAGACTCGGAGTAGAGCTGCTGCTCTTTCGTTTGGAAAGGAGCCAGCTTAGGTGGTTCAGGCATCTCGTGCGGATACCTCACGAGCGTCTCTGTAGGGAGGTCCTCGTTGCATGTCCCACTGGGAGGGGGAGGAGACCCCGCGGCAGGCCAAGGACCAGATGGGAGGGTTACATCTCCTCTCTGGCCTGGGAACGCTTCGGGATCCCCCTGGAGGAAGTTGCTAATGTTGCTCTGGAGAGGGAAGTCTGGGGGTCTCAGCTGGAGCTGTTGTCCCCGCGACCCCCTTCCTGATAAGCGGTTGAAGATGGATGGATGGTTGGATGCATGTATTGGATAGCATACACCATGTTTTTGTAGGTGTGGGGTCTTTAGGATGAACCAGTCTGTCTCACGGTGTTCCCTAGTTTGAAGTGTACTGAGATGTTCTGTTGGCTAGAAATTCTTCTGAGTTTCTCAGATAGACCTGATACATATGGAATGACAATATTTTGACAAGTGGATGATAGGAATTTAGCAATCGAAATGAAACCCACCAAAGTAAAAGTAGCATTTCTAGACAAAAATACTCAAGTAAAAGTAAGTATGTTGCATTAAAACTACTCTGACAAGTACAATTCATCCAAAATGTTAGGAAAGTAAATTAGTTTACTCACCTCTGTGTGGTATCAAGCATCGATTTATCCCATTTCTACCACTCATATATATGACAAGTTAAACTCTGGTGCGCACATGTTGACTATGTGTGTATCTGATATCCAAGTATCAATACTAACACTTCCCGGCAGCTGGTACCTCAGCTGTGTTTATTGTTTCAATGTAGGAACCACAGGGCGCCCTGCGAAGGAGATGAAAAACAAGATCTTATTTCCAGTGGAGGAAAGTGCATCAAAACATGAACGTGCATGAGAAGACCTTAGAGATGATGCAGTATTGAGCATTGTAGCATGAAGTCAGTGTTCATTTCGACAACTGTGTTTAATTTAGTTTGATATAGTCTTTTGATAAAAATCTATTTCAGTTTTAGTCATCGAAATTAATTTAGTTTAAGTCCAGTTTGTCAATGAAATTCCTTAACATTTTAGTCGACTAAAATTACAGTAAATCTTGTAGACTGAAATATAAAGTATAGCCGACTTCCGTCTTTGGGTTGTCTTTATTAATTATTATTACATATCATCTAAAAGACTACATTCACAACAAGACCTGCACTCCATGACTACATTTCACATTAACCTTACTGTGTATTATAGATTTAGCTGAAATTTTGCCTTTTTAAAAAAGAATGTTGAATAGTGTGCCCTGCGAGGAGGTGGCGACTTGTCCAGAATGTAGCCCGCCTTCTGCCCGATTGTAGCTGAGATAGGCACCAGCGCCCTCCGCGACCCCAACAGGGAATAAGCGGTAGAAAATGGATGGGTTGAATAGTACATGACTAAAATGGTCACATGAAGAAACTAGTTCTAGGCAAGCTCAACTGTGTACAACAAAGTAGTGGTAGAGTAGGCAGTCTTGCTCCTTCCCTAGTGTCTTTAATAGCAACAGTAATTCAGTACACTTAGAGTCATTTGGAAATTTTAGTTAAGATGTACTGGAGAGGAGGCTACGCCGGATAGTCGAACCTCGGATTCAGAAGGAACAGTGCGGTTTTCGTCCTGGGCATGGAACTGTGGACCAGCTCTATACTCTCGGCAGGGTCCTTGAGGGTGAATGGGAGTTTGCCCAACCAGCTTACATGTGCTTTGTGGTCTTGGAGAAAGCATTCGACCGTGTCCCTCGGGAAGTCCTGTGGGGAGTGTTCAGAGAGTATGGGGTATCGGACTGTCTGATTGTGGCGGTCCGCTCCCTGTACGTTTAGTGTCAGAGCTTGGTCCGTTATGCCGGCAGTAAGTCGGACACATTTCCAGTGAGGGTTGGACTACGCCAAGGCTGCCCTTTGTCACCGATTCTTTTTATAATTTTTATGGACAGAATTTCTAGGCGCAGTCAGGGCCTTGAGGGTATCTGGTTTGGTGGCTTGCAGAATTAGGTCTTTTTGTAAATGATGTGGTCCTGATGGCTTCATCCGACCAGGATATTCAGCTCTCAGCGGATCGGTTCGCAGCCGAGTGTGAAGGGACACTGGAATGATAATCAGCACTTCCAAGTCAGAGTCGATAGTTCTCGCCCGGAATAGGGTGGAGTGCCATCTGCGGGTTAGAAAGGAGACCCTGCCCCAAGTGGAAGAATTCAAGTACTTTGGAGTCTTGTTCACGAGTGAGGGAAGAGTGGATCGTGAGATCGACAGACGGATCGGTGCGGCGTCTTCAGTAAAAATAATAATAATAATGGATCAGATTTATATTGCGCTTTTCTATTGTTAGATACTCAAAGCTCTCACAGAGAAGTGGGAACCCATCATTCATTCACACCTGGTGGTGGTAAGCTACATCAGTAGCCACAGCTGCCCTGGGGTAGACTGACGGAAGCGTGGCTGCCAGTTTGCGCCTACGGCCCCTCCGACCACCACCAATCATTCATTCATCATTCATTCACCAGTGTGAGCGGCACCGGGGGCAAAGGGTGAAGTGCCCTGCCCAAGGACACAACGGCAGCGATTTGGATGTCAATAGGTGGGAAGCGATCTTCCAACCCTCAGGTTTCTGGCACGGCCGCTCTACTCACTACGCCATACCGCCCCTAAATGCGGATTCTGTATCGATCCGTTGTATTGAAGAAGGAGCTGAACCGGAAGGCAAAGCTCTCAATTTACCGGTCGATCTACGTTCCTATCCTCCCTTATAGTCATGAGCTTTGGGTTATGACCAAAAGGATAAGATCACGGGTACAAGCAGCCGAAATGAGTTTCCCCCGCCGGGTGGCGGGCCTCTCCCTTAGAGAGAGGGTGAGAAGCTCTGCCATCGGAGGGGAGCTCAAAGTAAAGACGCTGCTCCTCCACATTGTCTTGTTTTAAAATGTCTCTGACAATCTTGCCCTTTCTGTTTTGAAATTACATGATTGTTTGTGCCACTGCTTGATAACTGTTTAATAAATACTGTTTTGGTCAATTGACTTAGTTGTAATTTCCTTCTCTGCTTGAAAGTTTAAAATTAGCATATATTAATGCAGTATGAACAGGAATACAACAGTGATAATTTCAATCTCAAATTAGATGAGTGGGACTGGTCCCCTGTGCTCACGAGCAACCTGGTTGAGGATGCTTGGGATCGCTTCAAAACAGCGTTCCTAGCTATACTAAATGATATGGCTCCCATGAGAACAGTCAGGATCAAAGCCCGCTCTGAACCATGGATCAATCCAGACCTATTAGCTGCCATAAAAGACAGGGACAGAAAATATTTCGAATACCAAAAGTGTAAAACCGAAGTAAATAAACAACCCAATAATAATAACCTCAAATCACTCCTTTCAACGCTCAAAAAACAATGCAATAAATTAAGAAATAAAACAAACAACCTGACTAAATCCTTAAAAAAAAAATTATATCAATGACAAAATAGAGGAAAACACAAATAAGCCACGTGAGCTCTGGAAAATTCTCAACAACCAGCTTCCTGGATGCAGCCAGAAACTTAAAACCAGACTCACCAACATCAACATCAAGGAGGGTGACGCCCTCATTACAGACAAAATAGAGGTAGCAAGCAGACTTAACATCTTTTTCACTAACATAGCCACAACTCTCGTAAACAAGCTATCCCAACATTCTGGTCGCTTTGGTGTAGAACACATTAAAGCCTTCTACAGAAAGCTAGGAGTAGTCAACAACAATTTCAAATTAGAAATGGTCTCAGCTAACGAGGTGCTTAATAAATTGAGCGCGCTCCACCCAAACAAGGCCACCGGCCTTGACAATATCCCCTCCAGATTCCTCATGGACTCTGCCACCACCATTGCCCCAATAATCACTCATATAATAAACCTCTCAATCAAACAAGGCCAAGTACCCAAGGATTTCAAGATAGCAAGAGTAACCCCCCTTTATAAAAAAGAAAGCAAATTAGAACCTGGTAACTACCGACCTGTTTCTATTCTCAGTTCCATTTCGAAAGTAATGGAGAAAATAGTTTATGAACAGGTTGATAGATACCTTGCTACTAATAAACTAATGTACAAATTCCAATCCGGCTTCAGAACTAACCACTCCACTGACACATGCCTTCTCTATCTGACCGACCACATCAAACATGAGGTGGACGCGGGCAAATACTGCGGCATGGTCATGCTGGACATTCAGAAGGCCTTTGACACCGTTACCCAGGCTATACTGTTGGATAAGCTCCGAGCAATCGGATTCGACGAAACCTCATCAAGCTGGATGCAATCTTACTTGGAGGGGAGGAAACAGGTGGTAGAGGTGAACGGCACCATGTCCCCCCCCTCTCAGTAAGCTGTGGAGTCCCTCAGGGGAGTATACTAGGACCTTTACTGTTCCTAGTATACGTGAATGACATGCCATCAGCATGCCACTGTGAATTGTTCCTGTTTGCGGATGACTCGGCCCTGCTGGTATCCGGCAAGGACAAGTCACAGGTGGAACAAATCCTCAGTGCTGAACTCCTCAATATTTGCACCTGGCTCGCTGACAACAAGCTATCCATACACTTAGGTAAAACGGAATCCATCCTATTGGAGTCCCATATCAAACTTATGAAGGTCAGTGACTTCACTATAAAAGTGGGTGACATTGTTATCACCAGGAAGGATGAGATCACCTACCTAGGTTCCATTCTAGAGGCTAATCTTTCCTGTGATAAAATGGCAACCAAGGTGATCAAAAAGGTCAACCAAAGAACAAGATTCCTCTACAGAATCTCCTCTCTGGTCAACAAAAACACCCTGAGGATTCTAGCGGGAACTCTCATTCAACCCTTCTTCGATTACGCTTGCACCTCCTGGTACCCCAGCACCTCCAAAACCCTCAAATCTAGACTCCAAACATCCCAGAATAAGCTAATCCGGTTACTTTTAGACCTCCACCCCAGATCACACCTCAATCCAACCCACTTCTCCAAAGTGGGCTGGCTCATGGTGGAGGACAGAGTAAAACAACTTGCACTGAGCCTAGTCTATAAAATCCGCTACACCTCCTTGATACCGAAGTACATGTCAAATTACTTCCTTAACGTAAATGACCGCCATAACCACAACACCAGGGGGAGCTCCACAAACCACGTTAAGCCCAGATTTCGATCTAACAAAGGTCTTTACTCATTCTCTTTCTATGCCACATCAATGTGGAATGCACTCCCAACAGGTATAAAAGTAAGTGCATCTCCATATTCCTTCAAAACCGCTCTAAAACAACACCTCCAGGCAACTTCAACACTTTACTAATACCCTCCTCCATTCACATCCCATCTCCCCGGATTATAAACAACTCAAATGTACTTCTAATGTATATACTTGTTCTTATGCTATCTGAACTCACTATGTTCTCTGCTGGCTGTACATATCCTACTAAGTCAGACCTACACTGTTTCAATGTCCACATTTCTCTGTTGATGCAATTGTTGATGACCGAAGTTCTGATATCAACCAAAGCTCCTCATCCCACCCCCCGGATTGTAAATAATGTAAATAATTCAACGTACATACTATGATGATTAACTTGTGTGATGACTGTATTATGTTGATAGTATATATTTGTACCATGAATTGATTAACGTGGACCCCGACTTAAACAAGTTGAAAAACTTATTCGGGTGTTACCATTTAGTGGTCAATTGTACGGAATATGTACTGTACTGTGCAATCTACTAATAAAAGTATCAATCAATCAATCAATGTTTTAATGTAGACATCATACTGGTCTGCTTATATGCATCAAGTGCTAATTCAAGGCTAAGGCAAAATATCGAGACATATATCTCGTGCATCGCAATATGGCCTAAAAAATATTGAGGTATTAAAAAAAGGCCATATCGCCCAGCCCTAGGGTATAGGAATTCTCAGAATCGGATATATTTGGCGGCTTTACTGTATCCTTCGGCTTATCAAAATGTTTTTTTTCATCTTTCACAGAGGATTTGATCTTGGCAACCATTTCTGTGAATGGATGTATGACTACAACTGTGACCACTTCCCATTTTTCAAAGTCAATTCCCAGGCGTATCCTTCCAAGGCTCAACAGGTGTGTAAAGTACTGACGATAAAGTTTTTTTTGTCTTGCGACAAATTTGACATTTGCATGTCTTCGCAGCTCCACTTCATTGAAAACTACCTGCGTGCGTCTGATGGAGACTATGACAACCTGAGTCAAGCCGACCAGATGAAGATGAAGGAAGAGCTATACGTGGAGGTCAACAGGTAAGAAAAGCCAGATTTGCTGCAAGGCAATGCATTTAGAATATCAACAACACATCTTTGTGTGTCTTGGTTTGGATCCTAGGTTCTCTCTTGCATCCCATTTCTTTTGGGGCCTGTGGTCTATCATTCAGGCCCGCCTCTCCACCATCAAGTTCGGATATCTGGTAAGTGCTAGCTGTGCAATTTTCAAATATACCCTAATTCCTCTTGTGTACGTGAATGTTCTGTTCTAAGGACATCTAATGACTTGTATCTTAATTGCAAACAAATTATGTGTGAACGCTGAAAAGCCATAACTGGAATGTTAACGATCGGCGCGGTAGCCTGACAACATTGGGGATGACTCTTCGGTGAATAACTTTGCGAAATTAGCTACAAAAGCCAGCATAATGCTACCGCATACTTGCACCCCACCCACCCCCATCCCCCTTACTTGGGGGGCAGGGTTTGGTGGTAGCGGGGGTGTGTATTGTAGCGTCCCGGAAGAGTTAGGGCTGCATGGGATTCTGGGTATTTGTTCTGTTGTATTTATGTTGTGTTACGGTGCAGATGTTCTCCCAAAATGTTTGTCATTCTTGTTTGGTGTGGGTTCACAGTGTGGCGCATTTTTGTAAGAGTGTTAAAGTTGTTAATACGGCCACCCTCAGTGTGACCTGTATGGCTGTTGACCAAGTATGCATTGCATTCGCTTGTTTGTGAAAAGCCGCATATGTTATGTGATTGGGCCGATACGCTGTTTGTAATGAGGAAAAGCGGACGTGACGACAGGTTGTAGAGGACGCTAAAGCCAGTGCCTTTAAGGTCCCGCCCCCAATATTGTTGTCAAGGTGGAAATCGGGAGAAATTTGGGAGAATAGTTGCCCCGGGAGATTTTCGGGAGGAGCACTGAAATTTGGGTTGGCAAGTATGTGCTACAGTCAAATATATTTAAAGTTCAACCTTTTTTAAATTAAACTGTATGCCTTTAGAATTAGCAGCGAAAGCTAGCATGCTAATGTTTGCGTTACAGTAAACATGCGTGATGTACCAAAATATATTACACCTCATGCGAATTTTAGCATGCTACCAATAAGAATGTGGACGTACCAAAATATATGACTCCTAATGTGTATACCTGCAAAACTTGCCAAAAGTAAGCTGGCATGCTAAAGTTAGCATGGTAGTAGTTAACGTGTCCCCAAAGTACCACTGATAGTCACACACACATTAGGTGTAGTGCAATTATCCTCTGCATTTGACCCATCCTTATGACTTTGGACATCTATTTGTGGTGGTGTGGTCGGGCGGCGGGCGGGGGGGTGTGGCAGCGATGACTAAGAAGAACGCGGAGTTGGAATATAATTACAACACTTTATGTTCCTATTTATATACAGCGGTCGAGCGAGTCAAAAGCCGAAAAAACCCCCAACTAATAAATAAAAAAAAAATATATTTTTTTTATTTGTGGCGGCTGTAATTCTTTCGTGGCGGGCCGCCACAAATAATTAATGTGTGGGAAACCCTGATAAGTACAACAAAACTTTTTTTTCAGCACGAACCCGTTCAAGATTAGACAAACAAACAGTGTACAGAGTTTTCAGAACAGGAACGCTGATGGGTCGCAACAAGGCGCCCCGTAAAAGATGGGAAAAATATACAATATAGACTTGGGTCTTAAGAGGGCCCAGTCTGGAGTGGGAAAAAAACCTCTATAATAAAGCACATATACATATACAGATATCTTAACAACAGAGGGGAAGAGGGTGGCCATGGTGGCAGGCCGCAGCTCTCAGGCGCTGCCCATCCTTCCATCACCCTTATGGGATTTGCGTCGAAGGCGTTGGATTGGGGGTTGGGCATGTGTGTGTGGCGTATATTTTTTTGTGGATGCATGTGTGTGTGTAAGCCTGCAGTGTGTCTCTGTTCCGCGGCCTTAATTTTCGTGCAGCCGATTAGTCCAAAGTCAACAACAACAGATTTGTGTTCATGAGAGACAAAAAGGGAGTTTGTTGTGTCTTCGCCAGCAAATAAAGTTATTCTGCTCGTGTTAGCATGTTAAAATGCCAGCATGCTAGCAATTTCCTAACATAAGCAAAAAACATGTTGACTTCGGAAGTGATCAATGTCGAAGTAGTATCACTTTTTAATGGAGAATAACAGTTACGGAACGGTAAGAAATCCGGGCAAACAACTTTTTAGGACCGAATCAATTAAATAGATTTTCTGAATAAGTGGATTGTTTTAATTTTGGAACGATTTTAGCTGGTTGGAAAATGTGGACATTTGAATAATTACCCATTCATTTTTTTTTTAATGGTTGCATATGCGTGTGTATTAAAAAGGCGTAGTTTACATGTTCAGACCAGGAAGAGGGCGGGACTGCAGCACCCTCTAAGCAGCCACAAACTGTCGAATAAACAAACTCTGGTGACACGAACTGTCGTAACAAGTTGTTACGTACATTTTGGTCACATGTATTGGGGCGGTATTGCTCGGTTGGTAGAGGGTTGCAGGTTCGATTCCCGCTACCGCCATCCTAGTCACTGCCTTTGTTTCCTTGGCAAGACACTTTACCCATCTGCTCCCAGTGCCACCCACACTGGTTTATATGTAAAAAATTAGATATTGGGTTTCACTTTGTAAAGCGCTTTGAGTCACTAGAGAAAAAGCGCTATATAAATATAATACACTTCACATGAACTGTGGTGACAGTCACTGTAGTAACACAAACTGTCACAACACAAATTGTGGTGACGCAAACTTTAGTAACTAGAAATGTCCGATAATATCGGACTGCCGATATTATTGGGCAATAAATGCTTTAAAATGTAATATCGGAATTTATCAGTGTCGGTTTCAAAATTATTGGTATCTGTTTCAAAAAGTAAAATGTATCCTTAGCGTGCCAGCCCAGTCACATATTATCTACGACTATTCACACACACAAGTGAATGCAAAGCATACTTGGTCAACAGCCATACAGGTCACAGTGAGGGTGGCCGTATAAACAACTTTAACACTGTTACAAATATACGCCACACTGTGAACCCACACCAAACAAGAATGAAAAACACATTTCGGGAGAACATCCACACCGTAACACAACAGAACAAATACCCAGAACCCCTTGAAGCACTAACTCTTCCGGTACGCTACAATATACACCCTTGCTATTCCCAACCCACCGCACCCCACCTCAACCTCCTCATGTTCTCTCAGGGAGAGCATGTCCCAAATTCCAAGCTGCTGTTTTGAGGCATGTTCAAAAAATAATGCACTTTGTGACTTCAATAATAAATATGGCAGTGCCATGTTGGCTTTTTTTCCCATAACTTGAGTTGATTTATTTTGCATCACTACAAAATCAGGCATAATAATGTGTTAATTCCATGATGTATTATCGGTATCGGTTAATATTGTATCGGTAATTAAAAGTTGGACAATATCGGATATCGGCAAAAAGACCTTTATCGGACATCTCTCACAGTCACACAAACTGTGTTGATACAAGCTGTTGTAACAAAAACTGTGTTGACACAAGAACAACCTCTATTCTTTGTGTCCAGTACTTTCTTTCAATACTTGGAGTGAATGAATAACCAGAAGTTATTCCGTATGTGAAGAGAATGGAATAAGCTCAGCTTCTACCTCGCATATGTTGAATTGTGTAACATATGATGTACTTTAATGCAACTTAGACTAACTTTATTGATCCACAAGGGAAATTGTTCCACACAGTATGACTTATTCACTTGCATTTCCTCAACAAACAAACCCTGACCATGATGATTAGAACTAAACTTTGTGGTGTCGGTCAATATTTGTTAAGAACAGGTCAGGTCGCCATGTTGATGTGTCTGCCCAAATTTTAAATAAACATTGAAATGTCACATCTTGGGTTTTTAGGGATGTTTAATTTTATCTAAGATTCTCTATACAGTTAATTTATGTGGTGAGATTACATAGTAAGTGTGTGGGAAAAATCGATTCGAATTTGAATCACGATTCTCACGGGGTGCGATTCGGAATCGATTCTCTTTTTTTTTTTTTTTTAAATCGATTTTTCTTCATTTTATTAGTATTATTTTTTAATGTATATTTTTTATATCAATCCAACAAAACAATACACAGCAATACCATAACAATGCAATCCAATTCCAAAACCAAACCTGACCCAGCAACACTCAGAACTGCAATAAACAGAGCAATTGAGGAGACACAAACATGACACAGAACAAACCAAACGTAGTGAAACAAAAATGAATATTATAAACAACAGTATCAATATTAGTTATAATTTCAGCATAGCAGTGATTAAAAATTCCTCATTGACATTATCATTAGACATTTATAAAAAAAAAAAAGAACAACAGTGTCACAGTGGCTTACACTTGCATCGCATCTCAAGCTTGACAACACACTGTGTCCAATGTTTTCACAAAGATAAAATAAGTCATATTTTTGGTTTATTAGTTAAAACAAATTTACATTATTGAAATCAGTTGATAAGACATTGTCCTTTACAATTATAAAATGGATACATGGATGATACAGCAGAGGATTGGGAGAATGTCATGTGGTCAGATGAAACCAAAATATAACTTTTTGGTATAAACTCAACTCGTCGTGTTTGGAGGAAGAAGAATACTGAGTTGCATCCCAAGAACACCATACCTACTGTGAAGCATGGGGGTGGAAACATCATGCTTTGGGGTTGTTTTTCTGCTAAGGGGACAGGACGATTGATCCGTGTTAAGGAAAGAATGAATGGGGCCATGTATCGTGAGATTTTGAGCCAAAACCTCCTTCCATCAGTGAGAGCTTTGAAAGGTTGACCAAATACTTATTTTCCACCATAATTTACAAATAAATTCTTTAAAATTCCTACAATGTGAATTCCTGGATTTTTTTTTCACATTCTGTCTCTCACAGTTGAAGTGTACCTATGATGGAAATTATAGACCTCTGTCATCATTTTAAGTGGGAGAACTTGCACAATCGGTGGCTGACTAAATACTTTTTTGCCTAAATGGGTTATACTTGCATAGCGCTTTACTACCTTTTTAAGGCACTCAAAGTGCTTTGACACTATTTCCACATTCACCCATTCACACACACATGGCGGGAGCTGCCATGCAAGGCCCTAACCACGACCCATCAGGAGCAAGGGTGAGGTGTCTTGCTCAAGGACACAGCAGACATGCCCAGGATGGTTGAAGGTGGGGATTGAACCAGGAACCCTCAGGTTGCTGGCACAGCCACTCTCCCAGAAATACATAAAAAGTATTGTGTTTTCTAAACTGAATTTCTTTTTGCCGTGTGTCACAGGAGTACGCCCTGGCCAGGTTCGATGCCTACTTCCAGCAGAAGAAGGTGTGGGCTGCCTAGTGAGGAAGACGGCGAGCACGGCGGTCTTTCTAGCGGATGAAGATTATTGCTGTACGACGCCCCGCGGCGAGCGTGTCTGCAGGCTGCGGCCGCCGGCGGTGCTAGAAGTCAATCACTAATCCGCGTGCTACTGTACAAACGTGATGCAGCCCAACGTAGTCGACGCCGCGCTAGTCTGCGCTTCTGCATTGCTTGAATCTAATCTAACACACAGTAGGCCCGTGTCAGGCGGGTCTAGGGGTGGATTTCAGTTGGAGCCAAACTGGAAGCGTTAACATTGCATCAATGTATTGATCGTTTTGTGGGTAACCCCGACTATGTATATTATATATAGACCTCAGTGGTACTATCGCACCTGCGGGTTAGTGGGCTTGTTATACCTATTATGTGTGCTATTATTATTCACGCTCTTTTAGTTGAGATTCGGTATTCACGCCAGAGAAGGGATTTTGTTGCATATATTTCATGTTTTCCAACCCAAAAGAACAAAGTCCACCTTACGTGGACAGTAGATCCCCGCGAGTCACGAAGCCACGTTCACAAGAACCCCCTCAAATAATGGATTTGGATTTTTGCCTATTGTTCACAATCATTGAAGACAAGACTATTTATTTACTTTTTTTGCATTCTACTTTGGCATAATTCACTTCGCATCGCCCCCTCACAGTGTGTAATAACTATGCTGTAGCAACATTGTTATTGTAAGAGCCAACAACACTCACACTCGTCGGGGTGGGGATAACACCTAACCGATCCGCCTGTCGGTCTCACGATCCCCTCTTCCCTCACTCGTGAACAAGACTCCCGAGGTACTTGAACTCCTCCACTTGGGGCAGGGTCTCCTCCCCAACCCGGAGATGGCACTCCACCCTTTTCCAGGCGAGAACCATGGACTCGGACTTGGAGGTGCTGATTCTCATCCCGGTCGCTTCACATTCTGCTGCGAACCGATCCAGTGAGAGCTGAAGATCCTGGCCAGATGAAGCCATCAGGACCACATCATCTGCAAAAAGCAGAGACCTAACTCTGCAGCCACCAAACCGGATCCCCTCAGCGCCCTGACTGCACCTAGAAATTCTGTCCATAAAAGTTATGAACAGAATCTGTGACAAAGGGCAGCCTTGGCGGAGTCCAACCCTCACTGGAATTGTGTCCGACTTACTGCCGGCAATGCGGACCAAGCTCTGACACTGATCATAAATGGAGTGGATCGCCACAATCAGACAGTCCGATACCCCATACTCGAAGGTGTATGTAGTTGTACTAACACGCATGACGTTCAGCGTGTATCATGATCAATTTTGACTCACTCGATTGACAGTTGCTACGTTTGGTCCAGCTGACCAGGGACGTTTTTTTAAAAGGTTTTTTTTTTGGCTGAGCATGTCCACGTTCTAGACTTTTGTCTGCAAATCCCTAATACCATCAATATTACTGTATGGATGCGAGACCTGGACACTCCTGGTAGGATCTGTCTCGTTGCACCCTTCCTTCATGCTTGCTTCTATGAGCAACAGTTTGTCCTCTGTATACTCGGGTTCAAAAAGATACGGTTGTGAATCCTCATTTGTCCAAAAATAGTTATCTTTGTTGTCTGTTAATTTGATTGATTGAAACTGTTATTAGTAGATAGTACAGTACATATTCCGTACAATTGACCACTAAATGGTAGCACCCGAGTAATTTTTTCAATTCCACGTTAATCAATTCATGGTAAAATTCATGGTTACCAAGTTTGCCATGATTCGAAAACACAAGAGTTTGTTGCCGAAAGGAAATCAGTTTATAAAAATTACCAATACAGTGAATATTGATCGTATTACATATTGGTAAGAACGTGTCTAATGTTACTACACTTGCAGTGTGTATATAAACCTAGATCAATCAATCAATGTTTATTTACATAGCCCTAAATCACAAGTGTCTCAAAGGGGTGCCCGACCCACAACGACATCCTCAGTTCAGATCCCACATAAGAGCACGGAAAAACTCACAACCCAATGTGAATGACTATGAGAAACGTTGAAGAGGACCGCAGATGTGGGTTACCCCCACCCTTTAGGGGAGACCGGATGCAATGGACGTTGAGTGGGTCTCGCATAATATTGTGTCCAGTCCCACATAATAGTGAAAGTCCAGTCCATAGTGGATCTAACATAATAGTGAGAGTCCAGTCCATAGTGGGGCCAGCAAAAGACCTTTCCGAGCAGAGACGGGTCAGTCCCCAACCGATGCACAGGCCCGCAGGTCCACCCCAGGTCCCGACTCTGGACAGCCAGCATTTCATCCATGGCCACTGGACCAGCGCCCCTGACAAGGGTTTTGAAGGCTACAACAGTTGACTCCCATTAGCTGCATCTTTCAAGCCTTTTTTTATTATCTTTAAAATCCTTTCAAAATAAGACCCGTGTTCTTGTCTCTCATAATGATTGTGAACGATAGGCAAAATTCCCACATTCATAGTGTAGTACTGCAACAAAACATGCAGTCACACAACTGAGACGGAGGCTGTGCCAACTGAACGTCAGTCAACCTCACTACCCCCCGCCTAAAGAGCTTTTGTGGAGACTCGAGTTGACAGCTCATTCTTTTAGCTCAGTGCCTAGCGCACACCCCTATTTCAGGGGGGAACCCGGGGTCCGAGCCCTGCGCAAAACAGACTGGCGTCATGTCTTGCTGAAGCGTCTTCCTGCTGGAAAATGTTGAGTTTCTCTGCTGATTGTGCCACCGAACCACTTTTTAATCTAAGTCGCCATTTAAAAAAATAACAATTACTACAATTTAAAGCAGAAAAAGGATTCCGGCTTAGTAAGTTCAGTAAGTTGACTTAGTAAGTGGACTTAGTAAGTTCATTATACTGTACAATGAGCTCGGATCGACTGTAGCAATATTGGACTTAGTAAGTGGACTTAGTAAGTGGACTTAGTAGGTTCCTTATACTGTACAATGAGCTCGGATTGACTATAGCAATATTGGACTTAGTAAGTGGACTTAGTAAGTAAACTTAGTAAGTTCATTATACTGTACAATGAGCTCGGATTGACTATAGCAATATTGGACTTAGTAAGTGGACTTAGTAAGTAGACTTAGTAAGTTCATTAAACTGTACAATGAGCTCGGATTGACTGTAGCAATATTGGACTTAGTAAGTGGACTTAGTAAGTGGATTTAGTAAGTTCATTATACTGTACACTAAGCATGGATCGACTGAAGCAATATTGGACTTAGTAAGTGGACTTAGTAAGTGGACTTAGTAAGTGGACTTAGTAGGTTCCTTATACTGTACAATGAGCTCGGATTGACTATAGCAATATTGGACTTAGTAAGTGGACTTAGTAAGTAGACTTAGTAAGTTCATTATACTGTACAATGAGCTCGGATTGACTGTAGCGATATTGGACTTAGTAAGTGGACTTAGTAAGTGGACTTAGTAAGTAGACTTAGTAAGTTCATTATACTGTACAATGAGCTCGGATCGACTGTAGCAATATTGGACTTAGTAAGTGGACTTAGTAAGTGGACTTAGTAGGTTCCTTATACTGTACAATTATCTCGGATTGACTATAGCAATATTGGACTTAGTAAGTGGACTTAGTAAGCAGACTTAGTAAGTTCATTATGCTGTACAATGAGCTCGGATTGACTATAGCAATATTGGACTTAGTAAGTGGACTTAGTAAGTAGACTTAGTAAGTTCATTATACTGTACAATGAGCTCGGATTGACTATAGCAATATTGGACTTAGTAAGTGGACTTAGTAAGTAGACTTAGTAAGTTCATTATACTGTACAATGAGTTCGGATTGACTATAGCAATATTGGACTTAGTAAGTGGACTTAGTAAGTGGATTTAGTAAGTTCATTATACTGTACACTAAGCATGGATCGACTGAAGCAATATTTGACTTAGTAAGTGGACTTAGTAAGTTCATCATACTGTACAATAAGCATGGATCGACTGAAGCAATATTGGACTTAGTAAGTGGACTTAGTAAGTTCATTAAACTGTACAATGAGCTCGGATTGACTGTAGCAATATTGGACTTAGTAAGTGGACTTGGTAAGTGGACTTAGTAAGTTCATTATACTGTACAATGAGCTCGGATTGACTGAAGCAATATTGGACTTAGTAAGTGGACTTAGTAAGTGGACTTATTAAGTTGATTATACTGTACAAGAAGCTCGGATCGACTGTATCAATATTGAACTTAGTAAGTTCATTATCCTGTACAACTGCTGTATGTCCTTTTCGTTCACACTGACAGCTCTGACATGTTCTGAGATGAGTAAATGCAGTTTGAAAAAATGCACCTTTTCAGAAAAGTGTACTTTAGACTTCTACTGTGTGAGTCTAGCCAAAACAATACTGCGGCGATATGTCGAGTTACGTTTCCATGCACACCGTATCAGTCTCGTCTTCCCTTTCGCATTACTTAGAGACTGTGATCGGTCGGCTTTTACTTTGACTTCAGATCAACATTTGCAATAAAATTTTTTTATAAATAAATACTTTTTAAAAACGTCAATCTCCTTAATAAAAAATTGTCAACTTTAAACATTTTGACGATATTTTCTCAAGACGTGAATATGGTGTGCATGGAAACTTTACTCAACTCTCCATTGATCATCAGGGAACTATCGATTATTTTTTTGCAATGAAGAGAAGATTTTTAAAAAAACTTATGGGTTAAAATGTTCAGACTTTGTGGCTTTTGAAGGTTGTTTTAAGCTTTTTAAATAAGTGTCTTCAAGCATGCTATGTCAGTTTGCACCATAGTAAGTCAATCAGTGCTAAATTAGATAGCATAATGCTAAACCAGTCTACATCTACGCCATGCTAAATCTGTTAGCATTGTGTTAAATTTACTAGCATCGTGCGGAATATTTTAGCAGCATGTGAGATCGGTAAGCATAATCTTAAACGTGTTAGGATCATTCCACATCCGTTAGCATTTTTTACATCAGTTAGGTTTGTGGTAAATCAATGAGCATAATATTAAATTGGTAAGAAGCATCCGACTAAATGAGTTAGAATCATGATAGCATCATTCGAAAATCGGTTTGCAACGTCCTAAATCAGGTAGCACTGAGCAAAATACGTTAGCATCATTTTGCATCAACTTGATAAGAACCATCAGGCTAAATGAGGTAGAATCCTGATAGCATCGTTCAAAAAAACGGTTTGCATCGTCCTAAATCAGGTAGCATGATGCGAAATACGTTAGCATAATTTCGCATCACTTTGATATGAAGCATCAGGCTTAATGAGTTAGAATCATAGCATCATTTGAAAATCGGTTCGTATCGTCCTAAATCAGGTAGCATTATGCGAAATACGTTAGCATTGTTTGGCTTCAACTTGATAAGAAGCATTAGGCTAAATGAGTTTGCATCATGCTAAGTGATAGCATCATTCGAAAATCGGTTCGCATCATACTAAATCAGGTAGCATTATGCGAAATACGTTAGCATCGCTTCGCATCAACTTGATAAGAAGCATCAGGCTAAATGAGTGGGAATCATGCTAAATCAGTTTGCATCATGCTAAGTGATAGCATCTTTTGAAAATTTGTTTGCATCGTCCTAAATCAGGTAGCATTATGCGAAATACGTTAGCATCGTTTCGCATCAACTTGATAAGAAGCATCAGGCTAAATGAGTGGGAATCATGTTAAATCAGTTTGCATCATGCTAAGTGATAGCATCATTCGAAAATCGGTTCGCATCGTGGTAAATCACGTAGCATTACGCAAAATGCGTCATCATTTCGCATCAACTTCGCTTCGTATTTTGTAACGTTTACGAGATTTTATTGATCGATTCGCGTTATGCTAAATACGTTAGCATCATTTCGCATCAACTTTGCTTCATATTTTGTAATGATCACTTACAAGATTTTATTGAGCGGGTCGCGTTATGCTAAATACGTAAGCATCATTTCGCATCAACTTTGCTTCGTATTTTGTAATATTTACCGACGATATTTTATTAATCGATTAGCATTATGCTAAATACGTTAGCATCATTTCGCATCAACTTCATAAGGAGCATCAGGCTAAATGAGTTGGAATCAGGCTAAATTAGTTTGCATCATGCTAAATGATAGCATCATTCAAAAATCGGTTCGCATCGTCCTAATTCATGTAGCATTATGCGAAATACATTAGCATCATTTCGCATCAACTTTGCTTCGTATTTTGTTATGTTTACCTACAAGATTTTATTGAGCGATTGGCATTATGCTAAATACGTTAGCATCATTTCGCATTAACTTTGCTTACTATTTTGTAATGTTTACCTACAAGATTTTATTGAGCGATTTGCGCTATGCTACACACAATAGTATCATTTCCTATCAACTTAGCTTTGTATTTTGTAATGTTTCCCTACAAGATTTTATTGAGCGATTAGCATTATGCTAAATACATTAGCATCATTTGCTATCAACTTTTCTTGGTATTTTATAATTTTTCCCTCCAAGATTTTATTGAACGATTAGCATTATGCTAAATACATTAACATAATTTCGCATCCACTTTGCTTACTATTTTGTAATGTTTACCTATAAGGTTATATTGAGCAATTAGATGAACATTGCAGTATGCAATGACCACCAAAACACTGACCGATGTGTTTATATATATATATATATATATATATCTATATATATATATATATATATATATAATCAGTACTGCAGTATACAGTGTTATTCACAGATATACATGTATCAGTACCGCAGTATACAGTGTTATTCACAGATATACATGTATCAGTACTGCAGTATACAGTGTTATTCACAGATATACATGTATCAGTACTGCAGTATACAATGTTATTCACAGATATACATGTATAAGTACCGCATCATACAGTGTTATTCACAGATATACATGTACATGTATCAGTACTGCAGTGTACAGTGTTATTCACAGATATACTTGTATCAGTACTGCAGTATACAGTGTTATTCACAGTTATACATGTATCATTACCGCAGTGTACAGTGTTATTCACAGATATACATGTATCAGTACCGCAGTGTACAGTGTTATTCACAGATATACATGTATAAGTACCGCAGTGTACAGTGTTATTCACAGATATACATGTATCAGTACTGCAATATACAGTGTTATTCACAGATATACATGTATCAGTACTGCAATATACAGTGTTATTCACAGATATACATGCATCAGTACTGCAGTATACAGTGTTATTCACAGATATACATGTATCAGTACCGCAGTGTACAGTGTTATTCACAGATATACATGTATAAGTACCGCAGTGTACAGTGTTATTCACAGATATACATGTATCAGTACTGCAATATACAGTGTTCTTCACAGATATACATGTATCAGTACTGCAATATACAGTGTTATTCACAGATATACATGCATCAGTACTGCAGTATACAGTGTTATTCACAGATATACATGTATCAGTACTGCAATATACAGTATTCCTTGCTCACCAGTGAGAAAACCCCTAAAATGTGATTCAGTTTTACCTCATATATTCTTCTAAGAGTCACGTCACAATGGAAGGAAGTCAAAAAGTTATTTTTGTGCAACAGTCGATGCTGCTTTGTAATGTCCAGTAGAGCACTTTCCATCTAAAGAAAACTGGACTGGATACTTGGATTGGTTTTCTTTTGTATCCCTTCTTATATTTTACCACTGAACTAGTTTTTAGCATATATCACGATTTTGTATTCTCTCTATCTTCAAAAATCGTTCTGAGCCAATGTTTTTTTCTTGTTGTTGGGTTATTGTTATGTAACAGTACATGCAGAAAGGGGGTACCACTCCTAATATTCTTCACATCTATGTGTATTAAAGTAAAACAAAAATGTCAAACTGTGCTCAAGTTCAATAAAGTGGACTATGTACAATTTTAATCAAAAATCCAAGTTATTATTATTATTATTATTATACTTATGGTGGCATTTAATGGTTTTCACGTGGCTTTGCACACTTGAGTAAAGAAAGATGTACTAAAATGTATTGTCTTCCTCCTGTAACATTTTGGTTTGGACCAAAAAAAAAAAAAAAAAAAAAAAAAAAAAAACGAGTCGACGTTAGCCATCCATCGTAACTCTTCATAACTATTAAGTGCGTATTTTACCGACATTTGAAGTTTTTCTCTTATTCTAAATGATGATTTTGTAACATTGCATTTTCTTGCATTTTTGTTTCACGCCAACTAACACAATTGCTGATTGGCATGCGGTATGGTAAATATTGAGCTTGAGCTATGAATACCTAACTTTGATGTTTACCGACGAAACTGCATAACGTGGTGTGTAATAATTCTGCTTTGCACAAATAAACAGAACAATGGGAAAATAGTTTGTGTGTTGAAATATCTATTTTTTTCATAATAATAAGGAAGAAAAATGGGCTGCATGGTCGAGTCGCCAGAAGAAAGCCATCACTCCAAATTACTTTGTTCCGGAAGTTTTGAGGCTTGTCTCTGTAATGTAAGCGGGATACTTTGTGACATTTGCGCGGATATGGCTTTCCTCTGGCGACCAAGCAGCCCATTTTTCTTCAAGTGCCTCTTTATTGTGCATTTTGAAACAGCCACAATTTTTCAGAGTCCTGTATTTCAGCTGAAGTTATTTGTGGATTTTTCTTTGCATCTCGAACAATTTTCCTGGCCTTTTCCACTTCTTAAAGGGGAACATTATCACCAGACCTATGTAAGCGTCAATAAATACCTTGATGTTGCAGAAAAAGTGCAGAAAAAAGACCATATGTATTTTTAACCGATTTCCGAACTCAAAAAGGGTGAATTTGGCGATCTAAACGCCTTTCAATTGTTCGCTGTCGGAGCGATGACCTTTCACCCGTGACGTCCCAATGGGAAGCATTCCACTATTTTCTCAAACACATTACACACACAAGTCAAATTAGCTCTGTTATTTTCCGTTTTTTCGGCTGTTTTCCGTACCTTGGAGACATCATGCCTCGTCGGTGTGTTGTCGGAGGGTGTAACAGCACGAACTGGGACGGATTCAAGTTTTCTTACGTGGAGTGTGCATCGATTAGCACGGCATGCTAATCGATGCTAACTTGGCAGGAATGGCAAGAATGTGTGCAGATGCATTTCCAACATTAAAGTCAACAAAATCACAAAGGTGAGTTTTGTTGATGTTATTGACTTATGTGCAAAACAGACATATTTGGTCGCAGCATGACTGCCAGCTAATCGATGCTAACATGCTATTTAGGCTAGCTGTATGTACATTTGTAGCTATATTTGCATCCAGCCTTTCCCTCCACCCACATTTAACGCCAAACAAACACTTACCAATCGACGGATTTTAGTTGCTCCAGTTGTCAAAAGATGTAATTGTTGGTTAGAAGGCGATCGCCGAATAGCTTTAATAGCTATTCGCTCAATAGCTTCAGTTTCTTCTTCAATTTCGTTTTCGCTATCTGCCTCCACACTCCAACCATCCGTTTCAATACATGCGTAATCTGTTGAAATCGCTTAAGTCGCTGAAATCCGAGTCTGAATCCGAGCTAATGTCGCTATATCTTGCTGTTCTATCCGCCATGTTTGTTTGTATTGGCATCACTATGTGACGTCACAGGAAAATGGATGGGTGGATTTACAGATAACGGAAATCAGGCACTTTAAAGCCTTTTTTCGGGATATTCCATGATGGGTAAAATTTTGAAAAAAACTTCAAAAAATAAAATAAGCCACTGGGAACTGATTTTTATTGGTTTTAACCCTTCTGAAATTGTGATAATGTTCCCCTTTAACCAGCGTTTGAACACTGTTGATTGGCATTCACAATTCCTTGGATATCTTTTTATACCTCTTTCCTGTTTTATGCAGTTCTATTACTTTTTCCTCACAGATCCTTTGACTATTATTCTGCCTTTCCCATGACTCAGAATCCAGATTAAATGCGATAAAAAGTCATTAGAATATAATACAAAGTAATAATTAAAAAAACATGATGTGCTGGAACAAAAATAACTTGATATTTTTATTGTACTTGACTTGTGTGTGGAAATATTGGAAAATAAGTACAAAATAACACTTCCTTGCAACTTACAGTGCTGCAAAAAAAAGTATACAATACCCTGACTGCCACACAATAATAAACACATTCGGAGGGTGAACTCAAACCTTGAGGAAAAGTTAAAAACATAAAACATTTTTTTTTTAAATGGTGGCATCAAAGCAAGAATTGAGACAAAAAATGAAGGAACTAATTATGATCATGTGACCATTTTAGACCTGAAACATGGCATTCAAAAACACGCCGATATTAGAAGGACATGAGAAAAGCAGACTACAAGGTGAAGAAGTATCAATGACTTCATGAACGTGTTGAGTTCAGTGAAATGTTTGGAATGCAAAGAATGGAGGAAGGGTCAGAGGTCACTGACCAGGGTGCAATTCTTCTCCAGTCTTAAGGTGGGAGCCAAGCATACAAAGAAAATGTTCCACACACACACAACTGAGGAAACTAATTGTTGAAGCTTTGAAAGTGGAATTATTTCCCATTCTTGTTTTATGTAGAGCTTCAGTCGTTCAACAGTCCGGGGTTTTGTTGTCGTATTTTACGCTTCATAATGCGCCACACATTTTCCATGGGAGATAGGTCTGGACTGCAGACGGGTCAGGAAAGTACCCGCACTCTTTTACTACAAAGCCACGTTGTTGTAAAACGTGGCTTGGCATTGTCTTGCTGAAATAAGCAGGGGCGTCCATGATAACGTTGCTTGCATGACAACATATGTTGCTCCAAAACCTGTATGGACCGTTCAGCATTAACGGTGCCTTCACAGATGTGAAGTTTCCAAAAATAATTTGAAATATGGACTCGTCAGACCACAGAACACTTTTCCACTTTGCATCAGTCCATCTTAGATGAGCTCGGGCCCAGAGAAAGCCGGCGGCATTCCTGGGTGTTGTTGACAAATGGCTTTCACTTTGCATAGTAGAGTTTTAACTTGCACTTACAGATGCAGCGACCAACTGTAGTTACTGACAGTGGTTTTATGAAGTGTTCCCGAGCCCATGTGGTGCTATCCTTTACACACTGATGTCAATTTTTGATGCAGTACCGCCTGAGGGATCAAAGGTCCGTAACATCATCGCTTACGTGCAGTGATTTCTCCAGATTCTTTGAACATTTTGATGGTTTGACGGACCGTAGATGGTAAAATCCCTAAATTCCTTGCAATAGCTCGTTGAGAAATGTTGTTCTAAAACTGTTCGACAATTTGCTTACAAATTGGAAACCCTCATGGAAGCCGCTTTTATACCCAATCATGGCACCCACCTGTTCCACAAGAACCAGCAATTTCACACTACTTTCTTTATAAATGTTATTTTCAACAGCTGAATGAAAGTTGCATTTTGTCAAATGCACCTCTGTCAAAATAAAGTGGTCCAAAAGCACAAAGCTTTACGTTTTCCATCTTCTACTACGGGCGAGTTCACATCTGTTTTCTTTTATAAAGGAGCATTTATTTTATGTTTATCTCATACTTATATTTATCTTTTTTTATTTTGGAGCAACATATGTTACCATTCATGCAATGTCTTTTTCATGGACGCCCCTACTTATTTCAGCAAGACAATGCCAAGCCACGTGTTACAACAGCGTGGCTTCGTAGTAAAAGAGTGCGGGTACTAGACTGGCCTGCCTGCAGTCCAGACCTGTCTATCATTGAAAATGTGTGGCTCATTATGAAGTCTGAAATACCACAAGCAAGAATGGGAAATAATTCCACCTGAAAAGCTTAAAAAAAATTGGTCTCCTCAGTTCCCAAAGGTTTACTGAGTGTTGTTAAAAGGAAAGGCCATGTAACACAGTGGTAAAAATGGGAAGTTAATGATTATTAGCAAAAAAAAAAAGTTTCTTAGTTTGAACATGAAATATCTTGTCTTTGCAGTCTATTCACTTGAATATAAGTTGAAAAAAAAGTATTCTGTTTTTATTTACGAATTACACAACCTGCCAACTTCACTGGTTTTTGGGATTTGTATTTTATTTTATTTTTATATATATTTTTTTTCTTTTTTTGAATCTTACCGTTTTATAATATTTAAAAATGATCTTAACCTATCTTAATATTCTTTTTTTAATAATATTTTCTTTTAGATTCATTATTTTATATGAATTCATATTTTTATATTTTTTCAAAGTATTATTTCTGTCCGTTTTTTTAAATCTAATCTTTATTTTACTTTTTATCTTCCTTTCATTCAAATGATCTTCTTTACCTTTATTCAATTTTTTTTTTTAATCTTACCTTTATCTTATTGTTTAACAGTGTTTGCATGCTTAAAAGGCTACAACAGACCTTTTCATTGATGAATGAAAGAATAAATGAATGAAAGATTTAGTTGTTATAATGTAATATCTTTTTCACTTTTATGAATCTCATAGACTTACCAAAAGTGATTGAATAAACGGGGTCACGTGATACATTTTGTTTATCATAACAATTTAGATATGTGCTAAACTAGCTGAAATAGACATGGCGATACAATAGTAGGGAAACACTGCCACCTGATGGCCAATGTGTGCTATACCAAGGTGGTCAATATGTGCTAAACTATCATAACAATCTGAAGTAGACGTGGCGATACAATATTAGGCAAACACTGCCACCTGGTGGTCAATACGTGCTAAACTGGTGGTCAATATGTGTTAAACTAGCTGAAATAGACATGGCGATACAATAGTAGGGAAACACTGCTACCTGGTGGTCAATATATGCTAAATACGGTGGTCAATATGTGCTAAACTATCATATCAATCTGAAGTAGACATGGCGATACAATAGTAGGGAAACACTGCCACCTGGTGGTCAATACGTGCTAAACTATGGTGGTCAATATGTGCTAAGCTATTATACCAATTTAGGCCAGGGGTCACCAACGCGGTGCCCGCGGGCACCAGGTAGCCCGTAAGGACCAGATGAGTCGCCCGCTGGTCTGTTCTAAAAATAGCTCAAATAGCAGCACTTACCAGTGAGCTGCCTCTAATTTTTAAATTGTATTTATTTACTAGCAAGCTGGTCTCGCTTTGCTCGACATTTTTAATTCTAAGAGAGACAAAACTCAAAGAGAATTTGAAAATCCAAGAAAATATTTTAAAGACTTGGTCTTCACTTGTTTAAATAAATTAATTTACTTTTTTTTCTTTGCTTCTTATAACTTCCAGAAAGACAATTTTAGAGAAAAAATACAACCCTATGATTTTAGGATTTTTTAAACACATGTACTTTTTTTACCTTTTAAATTCCTTCCTCTTCTTTCCTGACAATTTAAATCAATGTTCAAATATTTATTTATTTTTTATTGTAAAGAATAATAAATACATTTTAATTTAATTCTTAATTTTAGCTTCTGTTTTTTCGACAAGTAATATTTGTGAAATATTTCCTCAAACTTATTATGATTAAAATTCATAAAAATGATTCTGGCAAATCTAGAAAATCTGTAGAATCAAATCTTATTTCAAAGTCTTTTGAATTTCTTTTCAAATTTTAGTTCTGGAAAATCTAGAAGAAATAATGATTTGTCTTTGTTAGAAATATAGCTTGGTCCAATTTGTTATATATTCTAACAAAGTGCAGATTGGATTTTAACCTATTTAAAACATGTCATCAAAATTGTAAAATTAATCTTAATCAGGAAAAATTACTAATGATGTTCCATAAATTATTTTTTGAATTTTTTCAAAATATTCGAATTAGCTAGTTTTTCTCTTTATTTTTTTCGGTTGAATTTTGAATTTTAAAGAGTCGAAATTGAAGATAAAATATGTTTCAAAATGTTATTTTAATTTCTTTCTTGTTTTCTCCTCTTTTAAACCGTTCAATTAAGTGTTTTTTTTCATCATTTATTCCCTACAAAAAACCTTCCATAAAAGGAAAAAAATGTACGACGGAATGAGACAGAAATAACCTTTATATATATATATATATATATATATATATATATATATATATATATATATATATATATATATATATATATATATATATATATATATATATATATATTAAAGGTAAATTGAGCAAATTGGCTATTTCTGGCAATTTATTTAAGTGTGTATCAAACTGGTAGCCCTTTGCATTAATCAGTACCCAAGAAGTAGCTCTTGGTTTCAAAAAGGTTGGTGACCCCTGGTTTAGATGAATATGTGCTAAACTATCTGAACTAGACATGGTGATACAATAGGAAAACACTGCCACCTGCTGCTCAATATGTGCTAAACTATGGTGGTCAGTATGTGCCAAACCAGGGGTCACCAACCTTTTTGAAACCAAGAGCTACTTCTTGGGTACTGATTAATGCGAAGGGCTACCAGTTTGATACACACTTAAATAAATTGCCAGAAATAGCCAATTTGCTCAATTTAACTTTAATAAATAAATCTATATATATAAAAAAATGGGTATTTATTTCTGTCTGTCATTCTGTTGTAAATTTTTTTTCCTTTTACAGAAGTTTTTTTGTAGAGAATAAATGATGAAAAAAATACTTAATTGAACGGTTTAAAAGAGGAGAAAACAGGAAAAAAATGAATATTATATTTTGAAACATAGTTTATCTGCAATTTCGACTCTTTAAAATTCAAAATTCAACCGAAAAAAAGAAGAAAAAAAACTAGCTAGTTCGAATCTTTTTGAAAAAAAAAAAAAATAATAATTTATGGAACATCATTAGTCATTTTTCCTGATTAAAATTAATTTTAGAATTTTGACGACATATTTTAAATAGGTTAAAATCCGATCTTCACTTTGTTAGAATATACAACAAATTGGTCCAAGCTATATTTCTAACAAAAAAAAAATCATTATTTCTTCTACATTTTTCCGAAAAATTTTAAATGAAATTCAAAAGACTTTGAAATAAGATTAAAATTAGATTCCACAGATTTTCTAGATTTGCCAGAATAATTCTTTTGAATTTTAATCATAAGTTTGAAGAACTATTTCACAAATATTCTTCGTCGAAAAAACAGAAGCCAAAATGAAGAATTTAATTCAAATGTATTTATTATTCTTTACAATAAAAAAAAAAAAAATACTTGAACATTGATTTAAATTGTCAGGAAAGAAGAGGAAGGAATTTAAAAGGTAAAAAGGTATATGTGTTTAAAAATCTTAAAATCATTTTTAAGGTTGTATTTTTTCTCTAAAATTTTCTTTCTGAAAGTTATAAGAAGCAAAGTAAAAAAAGTAAATGAATTTATTCAAACAAGTGAAGACCAAGTCTTTAAAATATTTTCTTGGCTTTTCAAATTCTATTTGAGTTTTGTCTCTCTTAGAATTAAAAATGTCGAGCAAAGCGAGACCAGCTTGCTAATAAATAAATACAATTTAAAAATTAGAGGCAGCTCACTGGTAAGTGCTGCTATTTGAGCTATTTTTAGAACAGGCCAGCGGGCGACTCATCTGGTCCTTACGGGCTACTCGGTGCCCGCGGGCACCGTGTTGGTGACCCCTGTACTAAACTATGATAAGAATTTAGATGAATACATGCTAAACGATCTGAACTAGACATGGCGATACAATAGTAGGGAAACACTGCCACCTGGTGGTCAATACGTGCTAAACTATCATACCAATTTAGATGAATATGTGCTAAACTATCTGAATTAGACATGGCGATACAATAAGTAAACACAGTGGATTGACGTTTGTTATTATTTCATAACACTCCACGCCTGCCCGTGGTTAAATTGTCAAGCGTTGACCGGTCCGCAGTTCCAAAAAGGTTGGTGCCCACTGGTCTACATAACATGTAATGGTGGTTCTTTGGTCAAAATGTTGCTTAGATTATATTTTACAGATCATCTTCAAGCTGCGTTCTGACAGTCGCTTCAGGATGCGCCGTTTTGTGGGCGGTCTTTTTACGTGGCTCACCTTCGACGGCGTCTTCTCCCTGTCATCTTTTTTGTGGCCGTGTAGCGTGCAAGGACGGGAGTGGGAGAAGTGTCAAAAGATGGATTTAACTGTTTTAATGACATTCAGACTTTACTTGAATCCATAACGGAACAGCATCTCCTCATCTGGAAACCGCAACAAGGGTGGAAAAGTGTCCCGTGAAAAAACGTCCAACCGGAACTCTAATAACATAAGTTATTTTGGTGAATAATGTAAACTCACTACACCGGTATGTTTTATCGACGTCTGTCTCTCCAGTTTCTCCCACCTCACTCCTCCGCCAGCCGCTCACTGTTAAAGACAACAGCTGATTGGATTAACACGTACCACCTGCAAAATCTAATCCCCTGCCAGCTGTGTCTCTCTGTCCCACACATGCCCCGCCCCCTAGTCGATGGTGCTCCACCCTCAACACCAGACAGAGGCAGTGACCTTTTGCTCCTGCAGCACGCTGATCACACCCTCACCCCACAGGGGGATTTACAATATTAACTATGAATGATAAAACACTGAATATTGACAACATATTTTAAAATCAACCAAAACGCAACAAACATAGTGAAAAAAACACACCTACTAGAGATGCGCGGATAGGCAATTGTATCATCCGCAACCGCATCACTAATGTCGTCATCCACCCGCCATCCACCAGAACCAACATTTTATCAAAACTGCAACCGCCCGCCACCCGCCCGTTGTTATATATCAAGGGTCGGCATCCTTTACCACTCAAAGAGCTATTTTGACCCGTTTCACAGAGTTAAGAAGACGATGGGAACCGTCACCATTCCCGCAAATATTTGCTGGTGCTAATCCAGATTAACGAGGATAAGCCATTTCCTTTGACACCTTCTACAACAACTGCTTGCCAGTCCAGCATCATATTGTATGCAGCTTCCGCAGATACACGTACAAGATTGAAAGGCATACACTGATGGTTGTGATATAAACAACTTTAACACTCTTACTAATATGTGCCACACTCTGAAGCCACACCAAACGAGAATGACAAACACATTTTGGGAGAACATCCTCACAGTAACACAACATAAACGCAACACAACAAATACCCACAATCCTTTGCATCCATGACTCAGTGGGGCAGCATAGCTCGGTTGGTAGAGTGGCCGTGCCAGCAACTTGAGGGTTGCAGGTTCGATTCCCGCTTGTGCCATCCTAGTTACTGCTGTTGTGTCCTTGGGCAAGACACTTTACCCACCTGCTCCCAGTGCCACCCACGCTGGTTTAAATGTAACTTAGATATTGGGTGTCACTATGTAAAGCGCTTTGAGTCACTTGAGAAAAGCGCTATATAAATATAATTCACTTCACTTCACCTTCTACAACATGTGCAAACTGCTTGCCAGTCCAGCATCTTATTGTATGCAGCTTCCGCAGATACACGTACAAGATTGAAAGGCATACTGGATTACACAGAGTACACTGATGGTTGTGATATAAACAACTTTAACACTCTTACAAATATGCGCCACACTCTGAAGCCACACCAAGCAAGAATGACAAACACATTTCGGGAGAACATCCTCCCAGTAACGCAACAGAACAAATACCCACAATCCTTTGCATCCATGACTCTTCCTGACTATGTTTTACACCACCGCGCCCCCAACCCTGCCCACCTTACCGATGCACCCGTTGTTATATATCAAGGGTCGGCATCCTTTACCACTCGAAGAGCTATTTTGACCCGTTTCACAGAGTTAAGAAGACGATGGGAGCCGCAACCATTCCCGCAAATATTTGCTGGTGCTAATCCAGATTAACGAGGATAAGGGCGTACTATGAAGCCATTGCCTTTGACACCTTCTACAACATGTGCAAACTGCTTGCCAGTCCAGCATCTTCTTGTATGCAGCTTCCGCAGATATACGTACAAGATTGAAAAGCATGATATAAACAGTGATATAAACAACTTTAACACTCTAACCCATGGGTGTCAAACTGTGGCCCGCGGGCCAAATGTAATTTAATTTGGCCCTTGAGGCAATATCAATTTAGCATTAAATCTGTCCCGCCTGTGTTATACAGCTTCGGTGCCGCTGTAACACCGCATTCACCGCTAATACTCATACTTGCCAACCCTCCTAATTTTCCCGGCAGACTCCCGAAGTTCAGTGCCCCTCCCGAAAATCTCCCGGGGCAACCATTCTCCCGAATTTATGCCGATTTCCACCTATATTGGGGACGTGCATTTAAAGCACTGCTTTTAATGTTCTCTACACCCGTCGTCACGTCCGATTTTCCTCCATACTAACAGCATGTCACATAATATTTGTGGTTTTTACACACACACACGCTCAAGGCATACTTGGTCAACAGCCATACAGGTCCCACTGAGGGTGGCCGTATAAACAACTTTAGCACTGTTACAAATATGTGCCACACTGTGAACCCACACCAAACAAGAATGACAAACACATTTCGGGTGAACATCCGCACCGTACCACAACAGAACAAATACCCAGAACCCCTTGCAGCACTAACTCTTCCGGGAAACTTCCAGCAAACTGACCAATGATTAAAGTTTTATTCATGCATTTTCTCTTGCTACTTCAAGGCTTGAATGTTTGGTTCATTCATTATTATTTTATTTTCAAATGTATTTGTTTTTCCTAGTACTAGAGCAGGGGTCGGCAACCCAACATATTGAAAAAGCCATATCGGACCAAAAATACAACAAACTAATGTGTCTGGAGCCGCAATAATTATGTTGCTGTGGCTTGTGCAGCCCTTTGAGACACTTGTGATTTAGGGCTATATAAATAAACATTGATTGATTGATTGATTGATATTAGCCTGTGGAAAAAGAATTATATTTACCTCAGAAGATTGCAAATAGAAAAAAAAGCATAACATTTTTATTCAAATTTTATTTGATATGCCATTGATATTTTTTAAATTATTATTATTATTATTTAAAACTGGATTTTGCATGTCACTCAAGTTATATAAGCCTTGCTTGTTCAATATTTAATGCAAAACTTGTTTGGGTCCCTATTAAAAGGTTAATTCGTTCAACCTTGGCCCGCGGCTTTGTTCCGTTTAAAATTTTGGCCCACTCTGTATTTGAGTTTGACACCCCTGCTCTAACTAATATGCGCCACACTCTGAAGCCATACCAAGCGAGAATGACAAACACATTTCGGGAGAACATCCTCCCAGTAACACAACATAAACGCAACACAACAAATACCCACAATCCTTTGCATCCATGACTCTTCCTGACTATGTTTTACACCACCGTGCCCCCCAACCCCGCCCACCTTACCTATGCACCGGGGGGAGGGTGGGGGCGGGGTTTTAGTGCTAGCCGCCCCCTACAAGGGCCCTTTTTAATCCATCAGAAGGAAATATAACTCCCCAAACCCGGAGTAGGTATTGCCAGTTTTATTTATATATACATTTATATATAAAGAAGGGGTCAGGACTCCTTTTCAAACATGTTGCATTGTGTCATCATGTGATGTGGTACCTTAACGTAACTTAACAAACAAAATGTGACCATCAAGTTTGCTTGTTTGGTGGTCATTGTAGCATCTTCTTCAGGAAGTCCACCAGGAGGTGATGAGGGAAACCAAAGTCCATCTGAATAAGCACAAAGCCCTAAGCAGAATATACAAGAAAGAGTCACAGTTAGTCAAGGTCAAGGTTTTTCTAATAGTTCCTGGAGTTTATTGATTGAGACTTTTATTAGTAGATTGCACAGGTTAGTACATATTACGTACAATTGACCACTAAATGGTAACACCCCAATAAGTTTTTCAACTTGTTTAAGTCGGGGTCCACATTAATCACGACGGACCAATGCAGAGTCGGCATCTGCACCGATCCAGCTGTGGATATCACGACCCAGTCCTTCCCTCGACTCTTGAAGAAGAGGTTCGGGCGGTGGTCGGCAAGCTCTAGATCTTTAACGCCGCCCTCGTGGCTCACTGAAGCTTTTTCGAAAAATGTATTAAAATGGGAAAACATAAATGAAAAAATATATTTTGTTTTAATATGGTTTCTGTAGGAGGACAAACATGATGCCAACCTTCTTAATTGTTAAAAAATCCTGCAGTTTATATTAAAGATGCTTCAGTGTTGAGTATTTCCAGAGCGCCGTTTTGTCCTACGGATTTCAGCTTTCCTCGTTTGTTTGCATGCACGACTTTCTCCGAGGCTGCCACAGAGAGACGTGTTTCATGCCACTCCTTCGTTGTCTCATTTTGTCCACCAAACCTTGTATGCTGTGCGTGAATTGATGTTATTGACTTGTTGGAGTGCTAATCAGCCATATTTGAATAAATAGCAGCTAACCCGATATTTAGGCTATCATAAATGCGGGCAATACAACATACGGATAATGTACAAGGTCTAACTCCATCCTGTCTTGCCGATTGTATTGTACCATATGTCCCGGCAAGAAATCAGCGTTCAAAGAACTCCGGCTTATTAGTGATTCCCAGAGCCCCAAAAAAAGTCTGCGGGCTATAGAGCATTTTCTATTCGGGCTCCAGTACTCTGGAATGCCCTCCCGGTAACAGTTAGAGATGCTACCTCAGTAGAAGCATTTAAGTCCCATCTTAAAACTCATTTGTATACTCTAGCCTTTAAATAGACCCCTTTTTAGACCAGTTGATCTGCCAGTTATTTTATTTTCGGCTCTGCCCCTCTCTCCCATGTGGGAGGGGGCTACAGGTCCGGTGGCCATGGATGAAGTGCTGGCTGTCCAGAGTCTGGACCCGGGGTGGACCGCTCGCCTCTGCATCGGTTGGGGACATCTCTACTCCGCTGTCCCGTCTCAGCTCGGGACGGTCTCCTGCTGGCCCCACTATGGACTGGACTTTCACGATATTATGCTAGACCCATTCGACGTCCATTGCATCCGGTCTCCCCCCGGGGGGGGGGGGGGGGGGGGGGGGTCCCCACATCTGCGGTCCTCTCATCCCACTGGGTTGTGAGTTTTTCCTTGCCCTTATGTGCGCTCTGAACCGGGGGTGTCGTTGTGGCTTGTGCAGCCCTTTGAGACACTTGTGATTTAGGCCTATATAAATAAACATTGATTGATAATTGATTGACTTCCCATCCCTCGGTGTTGGGGTCAAAATTTTCAGTAAGAAATGACAGCAAGGTATGGAAAAGGTGAAGTGCTACAAATACAAATGTATAAGTCAGTACATGGAAAAGAGTGGAGTGCCATCTCCAGGTTGGGGAGGAGACCCTGCCCCAAGTGGAGGAGTTCAAGTACCTAGGAGTCTTGTTCACGAGTGAGGGAAGAGTGGATCGTGAGATCGACAGGCGGATCGGTGCGGCGTCTTCAGTAATGCGGACGTTGTATCGATCCGTTGTGGTGAAGAAGGAGCTGAGCCGGAAGGCAAAGCTCTCAATTTACCGGTCGATCTACGTTCCCATCCTCACCTATGGTCATGAGCTTTGGGTCATGACCGAAATGATAAGATCACGGGTACAAGCGGCCGAAATTAGTTTCCTCCGCCGGGTGGCGGGGCTCTCCCTTAGAGATAGGGTGAGAAGCTCTGCCATCCGGGGAGGAACTCAAAGTAAAGCCGCTGCTCCTTCACATCGAGAGGAGCCAGATGAGGTGGTTACGGCATCTGGTCAGGATGCCACCCGAACGCCTCCCTAGGGAGGTGTTTAGGGCACCTCCAACCGGTAGGAGGCCACGGAGAAGACCCAGGACACCGTCTAGCTCTTCCCGGGGGATCCCGAGGCGTTCCCAGGCCAGCCGGGAGACATAGTCTTCCCAAAGTGTCCTGGGTCTTCTCCGTGGCCTGGGAACGCCTCGGGATCCCCCGGGAAGAGCTAGACGAAGTGGCTGGGGAGAGGGAAGTCTGGGATTCCCTGCTTAGGCTCTTGCCCCCGCGACCCGACCTCGGATAAGCGGAAGAAGATGGATGGATGGAGGGAAGTCAGTACATGCAACTAAGACTTACATCCTGAGGAAGCACTTCTGGGTCATCGATGTCGAATAAGTATGCTCCCTGTTTGTCCAACAGCCTGGTTATTTCCTTCTCAAGCACTGCAAACACAGCAGAGAACACTTCACTGTATCTACTTTGCTTCTTTCGCTGCATAAAACGTGTTAATGTAGCACACGCACCATTGTATGTTCTCATCGAGGTGGGAGTGAGTCGACGTTTGCATCTTTGCAAGTCTCAAGTCCTTAATCACAAGTCAAAGTCGGGTCTCGAGTCAATGACTTGGTATTTTCGAGTACTTCCCAGGCATTGACACTGCTTTATGCCACTTATGTGGACCATGATCAGATTAACTGAAATTAACGGTTATATCTCAATTATATTTTTTAATAATAATGGATCCATAAAAGTGTGTGGGACCCGTTTTCATTTTGTATCAAAAGAAAAATGACAATTTAATACATTTTTCAAACTGAGACTCACTGGCTTTGGCTCATTTTATGTGAAGAACATTGTGAGGAGGCGTGGCCTGCGGACCTGCAGAGAGGCGGGGTGCGCCGGGTCCGGCTCCGGGATCGGCGTCAAGTGCGTAGATGGCTCACCTGGGTGCGTTTTGCTAATCAGCTGTCACTATGTAAAAGGGCAGCGGCCGAGAATGACGGGGCTGTAGAAGTTGGAGTTGAAGGGAGAGAGTCATTGGTGGATGAGGAAGAGCGAGACGGAGACGAAGACGAGGAAGGCTGATATGCGATTCGAAGAAAGAGACCATCACGAGAGGCGAGAGCTGCTGAAAAGCAACCAGAGCAAGTTGAAAATTATTGAAAAATAAACACAATCTCCCAACTGCCACACCTGTCATGTCTCACATTGGTGGTCCGAGGAACCCGGAGGGAAGAGTCGTTCCACAAAAATATATCAGAATACACATTTAATGACCACACACCATACACCCCCCCTAAACATTTCTATTACATATAAGATATCCGAATCCACTGGACCTGGGGCTAATAGAAATGTGGAAATTGATGTTTTGTATACCACACACACACACACACACACACACACACACACACACACACACACACACACACACACACACACACACACACACACACACACACACACACACACACACACACACACACACACACACACACACACACACACACACACACACACACACACACACAGGCCCTAGACAGGAGGAGGACAGAGTGTAGGCACACAGAACATCAGAGGGTCAAATGTGCGAGAAAATGAGAGCAGACAGTGTCGACAAACAATGTTGCAACCTTGTGTGGGAACCGCAAGTGCAGAAACACACAAGAAGAATCCGTGTGGAACCGAACAGATGTTTACCTTATCCCAATAAACGTCTGTTCAGTATTTTAACATAGAAGTGTTTAATTGTGAGGCATTAAAAGACAGGAAATGCAACGGGTCCATCAGACCCACAAACGGTGGCTGAGTAACAACGATATGAACGTTGGACGGAAAAATTTCTCTGCCAGTTTCTGCATCCCACAGGGGTTCTTCTTTTGTGTTTCTGCACCTTTGGTTCCCACACAAGGTTGCAACATTGTCAACATTGTCTGCTCTCATTTTCTCGCACATTTGACCCTCTGATGTTCTGTGTACCTACACTCTGTCATCCTCATGTCTAGGCCTGCTGTGTTGGCTGTGGCACACAGAACATCAATTTCCACACTTCGAATAGCCCCGGGTCCAGTGGATCCGGACATCTTATATGTAATAGAAATGTGTAGGGGGGTGTACGGTCCTAAAAATATGTATTCTGATATATGTTCTTCACAGAAACTGAGCCAAAGTCAGTTAGTCTCAGATTAAAAATAATTCATTAATTGTATCATTTTTATTTTAATAAAAAATGAAAACGGGTGCCACAGACCCGAACACCACACAACGTTTAAGATAGAAATATTGTTTTATCAGTAAGAATTTTATTTTAATTCAATATTTTTGCCTTAAAAACACACCTGTTGACATTGACAATGAAGTAAACTACATGAAAATTGATTGAAAAATGAGCAAGTTATGATGTATTTTTGTTATAAATTGCATTAAATTAGACCGTACTAAAATGGGCCATCACATGGTCATGTCATACCTTGGACTAACCACCAGTAAATCACTCAAGTCAAGTCCTGAGTCAATGATGTCAAAGTCCAAGTTGAGTTAAGTCTTTGATGATTTTGTCAAGACCAATCCGAACTCGTCAACATTGCGACCCGAGTAGATTAGAGTCCACACCTCTGGTGGATAGTAGTGGCCATCAAAATGTTCTCCTTCAAGCTCAATGGCAGCTAATTTCCAGGCAAGTTCTAGACAGGAACTTCCAGCCAGGACTGGCCACCAAACACGGATCAGTCAAACTTCATCCAAGGACCCTTCATCGAAACAGGGAAACTTTTGAGTAGCTCCATCTGTAGATGTCTTGCTGACCCACAGGGTTCAAGCTAAGAGATGATCATTCTGGCACTCGATTTGATTTGGGGCGGAGTGGTTTATTTGGTAATACAACCAACCACCCATCAATAAACGTTAAGGGTGTAGTGGAAGTCTGGAGAATACCTTGGACCAACCACCAGTAAATCACTCAAGTCAAGTCCTGAGTCAATGATGTCAAAGTCCAAGTTGAGTTAAGTCTTTGATGATTTTGTCAAGACCAATCCGAAGTCGTCAACATTGCGACTCGAGTAGATTAGAGTCCACACCTCTGGTGGATAGTAGTGGCCATCAAAATGTTCTCCTTCAAGCTCAATGGCAGCTAATTTCCAGGCAAGTTCTAGCCAGAAACGGCCACCAAACACAGATCCGCCGAGCTACATCCAAGGACCCTTCATCGAAACAGGGAAACTTTTGAGTAGCTCCATGTGTAGATGTCTTGCTGACCCACAGGGTTCAAACTGAGACATAATCATTCTGGCACTCGATTTGATTTGGGGCAGAGTTTATTTGGTAATACAATCAACCACTCATCAATCAACGTCAAGGGTGAAGTGGAAGTCCGGAGTATACTTTGGACCAACCACCACAGGACTGACACAAATCTTGATCCATAAAATCCATGACCACTCTATCACCTGAAACATGCTCCCCAATTGTGGTTGTCTATGACCACACCAGGACCGTCTATCATTGTGATTGCCGGCCACCAAACACAGATCAGCCAAGCTTCATCCAAAGACCCTTCATCAAAAAAGGAAAACCTTTGAGTAGCTCCATCTGTAGATGTCTTGCTGACCCACAGGGTTCAAGCTGAGAGATGATCATTCTGGAACTCGATTGGATATGGGGCAGAGTTTATTTGGTAATACAACCAACCACCCATCAATCAACTTCAAGGGTGAAGTAGAAGTCTGGAGTATACTTTGGATCAACCACCACAGGACTGACACAAATCCTGATCCATAAAATCCATGAACACTCTATCACCTGGAACATGGTGCCCGATTGTGGTTGTCTATGACCATGCCAGGACCGTCCATCATTGTGATTGCCGGCCACCAAACACAGATCAGCCAAGCTTCATCCAAAGACCCTTCATCGAAAAAGGAAAACCTTTGAGTAGCTCCATCTGTAGATGTCTTGCTGACCCACAGGGTTCAAACTGAGACATTATCATTCTGGCACTCGATTTGATTTGGGGCAGAGTTTATTTGGTAATACAACCAACCACTCATCAATCAACGTCAAGGGTGAAGTGGAAGTCTGGAGTATACTTTGGACCAACCATCACACGACTGACACAAGCCCTGATCCATAAAATCCATGACCACTCTATCACCTGGAACATGGTGCCCAGTTGTGGTTGTCTATGACCACGCCAGGACCGTCCATCATTGTGATTGCCGGCCACAGAACACAGATCAGCCGAGGTACATCCAAGGACCCTTCATCGAAACAGGGAAACTTTTGAGTAGCTCCATCTGTAGATGTCTTGCTGACCCACAGGGTTCAAACTGAGACATAATCATTCTGGAACTTGATTTGATTTGGGGCAGAGTTTATTTGGTAATACAACCAACCACTCACCAATCAGCATCAAGGGTGAAGTGGAAGTCTGGAGTATACTTTGGACCAACCACCACAAGACTGACACAAGTCCTGATCCATAAAATCCATGACCACTCTCTCACCTGGAACATGCTGCCCGATTGTGGTTGTCTATGACCATGCCAGGACCGTCCATCATTGGGATTGTTATCAATATCGTATGTTTATTTCTTACCAGTCAGCACTTTGGGGATGCCTATCCTCCTCAAAGCTTCTTCTAGGAACTCCAGTTGTGCTTGATCAACCTGTAAAAAACACAAAGGTGTAATTAATACCTATTTTACTTGAGTTCTCAGGGTACTCAATCACAGTTAAACTTGAGTTTGTCTTAGAAGACGTGTCTCGCCTCCCAAGCTTCATCAGATCATGTTCATAGACTCAGCTTTGTCGGGTCTAGTCTAAATGCTGGTTCCAAAGCCCCAACAACTTATAATCTAACAAATTACAAAAGGAGATAAGAACTTTCCGGTTCCAGGTGGTGGTGCAAACGAGGGTGATTCCAGTCGACAACCTTGTTTTAAGTTGGTAGTGGTTGGCCACACAACGCCTCATTGCTAATGAAGTGAATTAATTGACTCATTATGTTTAACATATGGTGAATGTTTATACCCAATTTGGAGAAAGCAAACCCTCAGTTTGAGAAAGAGCCTTAGATGGACATTTGCATGTGGACTAAAATTTCTTCTCTTCTGAGAAGAAGCACTGAAAACCAGGCTTCGGACTGCAAAAGTTATAGCTCTATCCTGGCGGAGATATTCCATGTTTATCTTGAACGTCAAGCCTACAAGATATGGTACATATTTGTTGTTTTCCAGTTTACACAGAAACATCTCCTTAAATGGTCAGGTTGTCCTGTCCTGACTTAGCACACACCAAGACAGAGAAAGAAGGAATATATAAACCAGGGGCGCTCACACTTTTTCTGCAGGCGAGCTACTTTTCAATTGACCAAGTCGAGGAGATCTACCTCATTCCTATTTATAATTTATATTTATCTATTTATGAAAGAGACATTTTTGTTAACAAGTTAATGGTGTTTAATGATAATACAAGCATGTTTAACACACATAGATTCCTTTCTTTCATGAAGACAAGAATATAAGTTGGTGTATTTGATTCTGATGACTTGCATTGATTGGAATTAGACAGTGGTGCTGATAACGTCCGCATTTTCAAATGGAGGAAAAAAAAAGTCCTCCTTTCTGTCCAATACCACATGAAAGTGGTTGGATTTGGCATCTCATTTGTCCAACTTGCATACTCGTTTTTAAACACTTTGTTATGAGAGTAGCATATGTGTGTGGCCCTTTAATGTCTGGCAGCAGGTGAGTGACGTCAGTGAGTGTGCGGGTGGGCAAGCAAGTGAGAAAGCGGTCGCTGAGGGCGGGGGAGAAATACATTGGCATCAAACTCCGTAGCTTGCTAGCTTGTGCAGGCTAGCTTTCTGAGACTCTTATTTTGTTAGCACAGGCAGGATGAAACAGGTCTTTTATGGTGAAGACAGGAACTGTGCAGTCGGTCTTTAGAGTTTTGACAGTAGGTACGGAGTCTCTAGAAATAAAATGTGTTTCTCTGCGTCCGCCCTGTTAGTGATTTTTTTCTAAAATATGAGCTCGCAGCAGCCAGCGTCATCTCACAAGATCCTCGGGTGCCGAGAATGTCAAACAACAGACGAAAGTGAAGTCTTGGTATGATTGATGATTGCTCATTTTTATGTATATTTTTTAATGCCTGGCTTGAGATCGACTGACACACCCTCCGAGATCGACCAGTCAATCGCGATCGACGTAATGCCCACCCCTGTTTTAAACTGATGGTTTGGCTTCTCCCGGAAATGAGTCCTTCATATTTGACCGAGATTCCTCCAGGAACTGCAGCCCTTGGTAATGACGCTTACTTATAATAAAACTATTTTTGGTTCGGCATAGCATCTCCGACGTATCTTTGGATCGAGCTACTCACCCCCTCTGTCCGGGAGGGGTGGGCGACAAGACCAGAAATACATTTCACTATCAAGGGTAATTCCATTTTAATGACTCCTGTTGGCATTGACAGAGGGGTTGCTTCTTTGCACCTGAGCCAGTTGTTTTTACACCAGAATGAGAGTGAAGCCAATAATTGCCTGAGCACACCCTCCTCCTGTTAGAGCAGACCTGGGCAAATTAAGGCCCGGGGACCACATGCGGCCGTTGGACATTCCCAAATCCTTTTTTTAGATCTTTAAGATGGAAAGTGTAGCTGCCTTTATGATGTGCAGTAATCTGCGCTTATGGATGATGTACCAGTCTGATACCAGATGATATACCAGTGATATACTCAGTGGCCTAGTGGTTAGAGCAGGGGTCTGCAACCACAAGGCGCCCCGTAAAAGATGGGGAAAAAGTTAAATGCTGGGGGGGATGAGTAAAAAAATACAATCCAGACTGGGCTCCTAAGAGGGCCCAGTCTGGAGTGGGAAGAAAAACTCCATAGCAAAGCACATATACATATTACAACATACATCTGGAGACTTGCAACACTGGGGAGGGAATGGGGGGCTACAGTGCCTGACTGCAGCTCCTCTGGTGCTGCCCAGCCGTCCATCACCCTTAAGGGATTTGAGTACCGTATGTCACAGCCTCTGTGCGTCATCTCTTGCTGCCAAGCAATTGTATTGTTTTTAGCGGTCAACCCCCCGGTAAGCTAGCAATGAATGGATCAAAAAAGAGAAAAATTTCTGATAAAAATAAAGCATTTATACTTCATGGACAGATTAATTTGCTTTCATTGATGACGAGGTTGTTCTTTTCACTTTTTAGTCAAACAAAATATACCGCAGTTGTAGTACTGGCGCGACTTGATTTTGTTTTCTAAATTCATCAATAAGGGAAGGACCAGTGTATTTTTTTCCGAATGTTCAAAATAATTTGGTGATTTGCTTGTACCCAGAAATAAAATGTGAATTTGATTTCATAAATTCTATAGCATACATGTAACGAAACTATAAGTGGTGTTATCGTCATTTTAGGAATCGAACAGTCTGCGGCTCTAGTTGGGTATTATTTGGGGGTAAATGGGCTCAATTGGCTCTTTGTATGCTGAACGTTGCCAAACCCCTGGGTTAGAGTGCCCGCCCTGAGATTGGTAGGTTGGGAGTCATACCAAAGACTATTAAAAAAAATGGGACCCATTGCCTCCCTGCTTGGCACTCAGCATCAAGAGTTGGAATTAGGGGTTAAATCACCATAAATGAGTCCACTGCTCCCCTCACTTCCCAGGGGGTGATCAAGGGGATGGGTCAAATGCAGAGGACAAATTTCACCACACCTAGTGTGTGTGTGACAATCATTGTTACTCTAACGTAACTTTAACTATGTGTGGAGATGCGGACCTGGCAGTCCGACAGCGAGGCAGGGCACACTGTAGCTGGCGGCGAGGAGGCGTGGACTGCGAGTAAGCAGCGAGGCGGGGCGCGCCGGAATCAACCCCGCAAATATTATCAAATATTCTTGAGAGTGCCAAAAATGATCTTTGGTCTGTGCAGCGAATACTATGACCCAAGTCAACATAAACGCACCGATTTTCCCTTGGAAGCGACGGCTTTGGTTCTCATGTCAACATAAGCGGTTGACTACATATAGCGACGACCTAATCGAGGCACTTTTTAGTACGATTCAAACAGGCTCCTGTGTACTTATATCCACAAGGAAGTCAACATTTAGGACCACTCGATGACTTGATGAGAGTACACTCCAGAAAAATTCATGTAAAATATTGTGAACCATGCAGATAGTTATGCAATACAATTTCAAGCCCCTGTATGGGTTGGGTTGCAAAAGGGCCGGAAAACATTCTTTGGATCCAATAATGATATCGGATTACAATCCAATTTTAATAAATGTGCATTTTGGTAGACCTCACGCCCTGACACCTTAAGAGCTTGCGCTGGATATGGAGTCGACAGCTCTGACTTTTACCTTGGTGCCAAGCGCTTTTGATTCTCATTAGGAGGACCCAGATTCGAACCCTGGGGGGAACGGAAGCAGTTGTTGGACCATGGGGCTTAAATGAATTGATTAACGTGGACCCCGACTTAGACAAGTTGAAAAACGTATTTTGGTGTTAACATTTAGTGGTCAATTGTACGGATCTGTGCAATCTACTAATATAAGTCTCAATCAATCAATAAATCGTAATTGGTGCCGTGAGCTGGATGAGAGTGAGGTTCAGGGGGGTGAGTGTAACAGAGGCCAGCTAGTGCAGCTGAGCCATTTGTGTACCATGTGTATTTTGGTAGACCTCACTCCCTGACACCTTAAGAGCATGCGCTGGATATGGGGTCTACAGCTCTGACTTTTACCTTGGTGCCAAACGCTCTTGATTCTCATTAGGAGGACCCAGATTCGAACCCCGGGGGGAACGGAAGCAGTCGTTGGACCATGGGGCCTAAATGAATTGATAAACCTGGACCCCGACTTAAACAAGTTGAAAAACGTATTTGTGTGTTACTATTTAGTCGAAGACCTTTATGAAGATGAAAAATCATGGACCCAGATTTCCCTCGCCCGGACGCGGGTCACCGGGGCCCCCCTCTGGAGCCAGGCCCGGAGGTGGGGCACGATGGCGAGCGCCTGGTGGCCGGGCCTGTTCCCATGGGGCCCGGCCGGGCACAGCCCGAAGAGGCAACGTGGGTCCCCCCTGGGCGACAGCCGAAGGCAGGGCACTTGGCGGTCCGATCCTCGGCTACAGAAGCTAGCTCTTGGGACGTGGAACGTCACGTCACTGGGGGGGAAAGAGCCTGAGCTAGTGCGCGAAATCGAGAAATTCCGGCTGGATATAGTCGGACTCACTTCGACGCACAGCAAGGGCTCTGGAACCACTTCTCTCGAGAGGGATTGGACCCTCTTCCACTCTGGCGTTGCCGGCAGTGAGAGGCGACGGGCTGGGGTGGCAATTCTTGTTTCCCCCCGGCTCAAAGCCTGTACGTTGGAGTTCAACCCGGTGGACGAAAGGGTAGCCTCCCTCCGCCTTCGGGTGGGGGGACGGGTCCTGACTGTTGTTTGTGCTTATGCACCAAACAGCAGTTCAGAGTACCCACCCTTTTTGGGAACACTCGAGGGAGTACTGGAAAGTGCTCCCCCGGGTGATTCCCTTGTCCTACTGGGAGACTTCAACGCTCACGTTGGCAACGACAGTGAAACCTGGAGAGGCGTGATTGGGAAGAATGGCCGCCCGGATCTGAACCCGAGTGGTGTTTTGTTATTGGACTTTTGCGATGGTGGGGGAGGATGCCGGACAGACCTGGGAGGCCCAAACGCATTGTGAGGGTCTGCTGGGAACGTCTGGCAGAGTCTCCTGTCAGACAAAGTTTCAATTCCCACCTCCGGAAGAAGTTTGAACATGTCACGAGGGAGGTGCTGGACATTGAGTCCGAGTGGACCATGTTCCGCACCTCTATTGTCGAGGCGGCAGATCGGAGCTGTGGCCGCAAGGTAGTTGGTGCCTGTCGGAGCGGCAATCCCAGAACCCGTTGGTGGACACCAGCGGTGAGGGAAGCCGTCAAGCTGAAGAAGGAGTCCTATCGGGTCCTTTTGGCTCATAGGACTCCGGAGGCAGTGGACAGGTACCGACAGCCCAAGCGGTGTGCAGCTTCAGCGGTCGTGGAGGCAAAAACTCGGACATGGGAAGAGTTTGGGGAAGCCATGGAAAACGACTTCCGGACGGCTTCGAAGCGATTCTGGACCACCGTCCGCCGCCTCAGGAAGGGGAAGCAGTGCACTATCAACACCGTGTATGGTGCGGATGGTGTTCTGCTGACCTCGACTGCGGATGTTGTGGATAGGTGGCAGGAATACTTCGAAGACCTCCTCAATCCCACCAACACGTCTTCCTATGAGGAAGCAGTGCCTGGGGAATCTGTGGTGGACTCTCCTATTTCTGGGGCTGAGGTCGCTGAGGTAGTTAAAAAGCTCCTCGGTGGCAAGGCCCCAGGGGTGGACAAGATCCACCCGGAGTTCCTTAAGGCTCTGGATACTGTGGGGCTGTCTTGGTTGACAAGACTTTGCAGCATCGCGTGGACATCGGGGGCGGTACCTCTGGATTGGCAGACCGGGGTGGTGGTTCCTCTCTTTAAGAAGGGGGACCGGAGGGTGTGTTCCAACTATCGTGGGATCACACTCCTCAGCCTTCCCGGTAAGGTTTATTCAGGTGTACCGGAGAGGAGGCTACGTCGGATAGTCGAACCTCGGATTCAGGAGGAACAGTGTGGTTTTCGTCCTGGTCGTGGAACTGTGGACCAGCTCTATACTCTCGGCAGGGTTCTTGAGGGTGCATGGGAGTTTGCCCAACCAGTCTACATGTGCTTTGTGGACTTGGAGAAGGCATTCGACCGTGTCCCTCGGGAAGTCCTGTGGGGAGTGCTCAGAGAATATGGGGTATCGGACTGTCTTATTGTGGCGGTCCGTTCCCTGTACGATCAGTGCCAGAGCTTGGTCCGCATTGCCGGCAGTAAGTCGAACACATTTCCAGTGAGGGTTGGACTCCGCCAAGGCTGTCCTTTGTCACCGATTCTGTTCATAACTTTTATGGACAGAATTTCTAGGCGCAGTCAAGGCGTTGAGGGGTTCCGGTTTGGTGACCGCAGGATTAGGTCTCTGCTTTTTGCAGATGATGTGGTCCTCATGGCTTCATCTGGCCGGGATCTTCAGCTCTCGCTGGATCGGTTCGCAGCCGAGTGTGAAGCGACCGGAATGAGAATCAGCACCTCCAAGTCCGAGTCCATGGTTCTTGCCCGGAAAAGGGTGGAGTGCCATCTCCGGGTTGGGGAGGAGACCCTGCCCCAAGTGGAGGAGTTCAAGTACCTAGGAGTCTTGTTCACGAGTGGGGGAAGAGTGGATCGTGAGATCGACAGGCGGATCGGTGCGGCATCTTCAGTAATGCGGACGTTGTACCGATCCGTTGTGGTGAAGAAGGAGCTGAGCCGGAAGGCAAAACTTTCAATTTACCGGTCGATCTACGTTCCCATCCTCACCTATGGTCATGAGCTTTGGGTCATGACCGAAAGGATAAGATCACGGGTACAAGCGGCCGAAATGAGTTTCCTCCGCCGTGTGGCGGGGCTCTCCCTTAGAGATAGGGTGAGAAGCTCTGCCACCCGGGAGGGACTCAAAGTAAAGCCGCTGCTCCTTCACATCGAGAGGAGCCAGATGAGGTGGTTCGGGCATCTGGTCAGGATGCCACCCGAACGCCTCCCTAGGGAGGTGTTTAGGGCACGTCCAACCGGTAGGAGGCCACGGGGAAGACCCAGGACACGTTGGGAAGACTATGTCTCCCGGCTGGCCTGGGAACGCCTCGGGATCCCCCGGGAAGAGCTAGACGAAGTGGCTGGGGAGAGGGAAGTCTGGGTTTCCCTGCTTAGGCTGTTGCCCCCGCGACCCGACCTCGGATAAGCGGAAGATGATGGATGGATGGATGGATGGATATTTAGTTGTCAATTGTATGGAATGTGTACTGTACTGTGCAATCTACTAGTAAAAGTATCAATCAACCAATCAATCAATCCAGATTGGTGCCGTGACCCGGATGAGAGTGAGGTTCAGGGGGGGTCTGTAACAGAGGCCAGCTAGTGCAGCTGTGCCATTTGTGTACAATGTGTATTTTGGTAGACCTCACTCCCTGACACCTTAAGAGCTTGAAGGTCTATTTTGGTTTCATCTGACCACATGACATTCTCCCAATCCTCTGCTGTATCATCCATGTATCCATTTTGGTATAAACTCAACTCGTTGTGTTTGGAGGAAGAAGAATACTGAGTTGCATCCCAAGAACACCACACCTACTGTGAAGCATGGGGGTGGAAACATCATGCTTTGGGGCTGTTTTTCTGCTAAGAGGACAGGACGATTGATCCGTGTTAAGGAAAGAATGAATGGGGCCATGTATCGTGAGATTTTGAGGCAAAACCTCCTTCCATCAGTGAGAGCTTTGAATGGTTGACCAAATACTTATTTTCCACCATAATTTACAAAGAAATTCTTTAAAATTCCTACAATGTGAATTCCTGGATTTGAAGTGAAGTTGAAGTGTACCTATGATGAAAATTACAGACCTCTGTCATCATTTTAAGTGGGAAAACTTTCACAATCCGTAGCTGACTACATACTTTTTTGCCCCACTGTAGTTGCATGTTAATTACACATGCAAAGTGTATTAGAAAGTATCCGGCATCATTCAACATACTGGGCCATGAGCTGAACCTCAAGAATGACTGTGATCTTTAAGTTACACCAAAAAAAAGAAATTACCACTCCACTTCAACTAATGACAGCAGAAATCCATTCCAGACAGTTATCAATAAAGTGATTGACCTACCAGAGGGTTTTGGTAGAGCTCAGCATGTAGAATAACGATTCTGCAGGAAGAACAAGATGGTCATTAGTTTGCATCTAACTCTGGAACGCTGGTTGTAGCTCAACCTCACGTCAACTTATTCAGGGACTAGATATGCTAAAGTCGCATGCATCGCAGTACGCAAGCTGATGAAAGTAGATCAAAGAGCGTCTGATTCGCTTTCCCTGAGCACAAAACTAAAGTACTGTACACAGAGTGTTGAAAAAAGTACCAGGTTGCTGCAGGATCCAACTGTGACAAGCATTCCATTAACAATCCTGCCTCTAGCGTCCTCTAGAACCTGTCATCACGTCCGCTTTTCCTCCATACAAACAGTGTGCCGGCCCAGTCACATAATAACACTGTTACAAATATGCGCCACACTGTGAACCCACACCAAACAGGAATGACAAACACATCGGGAGAACATTCACACCGTAACACAATATAAACACAACAGAACGAATACCCAGAACCCCTTGCAGCACAAACTCTTCCGAGACTCTACAACAGGGGTCACCAGGTCAGACGAGTCGCCCGCTGGCCTGTTCTTAAAATAGCTCAAATAGCAGCACTTACCAGTGAGCTGCCTCCATTTTTTAAATTGTATTTATTTACTAGCAAGCTGGTCTCGCTTTGCTCGACATTTTTAGTACTAAGAGAGACAAAACTCAAATAGAATTGGAAAATCCAATAAAATATTTTAAAGACTTGGTCTTCACTTGTTTAAATAAATTCATTTATTTTTTTTACTTTGCTTCTTATAACTTTCAGAAAGACAATTTGAGAGAAAAAATACGACCTTAAAAATGATTTTAGGATTTTTAAACACATATACCTTTTTACCTTTTAAATTCCTTCCTCATCGTTCCTGACGAGTTAAATCAATGTTCAAGTAATTGTTTTTTTATTGTAAAGAATAATAAATACATTTTAATTTAATTGTGAAGTGAATTATATTTATATAGCGCTTTTCTCTAGTGACTCAAAGCGCTTTACATAGTGAAACCCAATATCTAAGTTACATTTAAACCAGTGCGGGTGGCACTGGGAGCAGGTGGTTAAAGTGTCTTGCCCAAGGACACAACGGCTGTGACTAGGATGGCGGAAGCGGGAATCGAACCTGCAACCCTCAAGTTGCTGGCACGGCCACTCTACCAACCGAGCTATTCTTCATTTTAGCTTCTGTTTTTTCGACAAAGAATATTTGCGAATTATTTCTTCAAACTTATGATGATTAAAATTCCCAAAAAGTATTCTGGCAAATCTAGAAAATCTGTAGAATCAAATTGAAATCTTATTTCAAAGTCTTGAATTTCTTTTAAAATTTTTGTTCTGGAAAATCTAGAAGAAATAATGATTTGTCGGCGTGGCGCAGTGGGAGAGTGGCCGTGCGCAACCCGAAGGTCACTGGTTCAAATCCCACCTAGAACCAACCTCGTCACGTCCGTTGTGTCCTTGAGCAAGACACTTCACCCTTGCTCCTGATGGGTGCTGGTTAGCGCCTTGCATGGCAGCTCCCTCCATCAGTGTGTGAATGTGTGTGTGAATGGGTAAATGTGGAAGTAGTGTCAAAGCGCTTTGAGTACCTTGAAGGTAGAAAAGCGCTATACAAGTACAACCCATTTATCATTTATTTATCATTAGAAATATAGCCAGGTCCAATTTGTTATATATTCTAACTAAGTGCAAATTGGATTTTAACCTATTTAAAACATGTTATCAAAATTCTAAAATCACGCGTAATCAGGAAAAATTACTAATAATGTTCCATAAATTCTTTTTTAAATTTTTAAAAAAATATTTGAATTAGCTAGTTTTTCTCTTCTTTTTTTTTTTGGTTGAATTTTGAATTTTAAAGAGTCGAAATCAAAGATAAACTATGTTTCAAAATTAAATTTTCTTTTTTTTTCCTGTTTTCTCCTCTTTTAAACCATTCAATTAAGTGTTTCTTTCATCATTTATTCTCTACAAAAAACCTTCTGTGAAAGGAAAAAAAATATACGACGGAATGACGGACAGAAATACCCATTTTTTTTTTTATATATATAGATTTATTTATTAAAGGTAAATTGAGCAAATTGGCTATTTCTGGCAATTTATTTAAGTGTGTATCAAACTGGTAGCCCTTCGCATTAATCAGTACCCAAGAAGTAGCTCTTGGTTTCAAAAAGGTTGGTGACCCCTGCTCTACAATACACCCCCCAGGATTATCTCAAGGAGAGCATGTCCCAAATTCCAAGCTGTTTTGAGGCCTGATAAAAAAAACAAAAAAACACTTAGTGTGTCATGTTCGGTGGTCTGGATTATGTTTTTGTTATTTTCTGTAGTTTTTGGACTCTTTTAGTTCCTGCATACGCTCCTTCGTCTAGTTACCATGACGAACCATTAGTTTCTCCTGCCTCATGTAAAAAACTCACCCGCTCTAATCAAGAGACTTTTATTCAAGCCTGTTTTGCCAGTCAGTCAGTCATCCTGGCGTCATTGCTAGTTTTCACGCCATAGTTCATGCTGCTCCTTTTCCTCCCAAGTAGGTTTTCTTTATTCTTGCCACAGAGTTTGGTTTCTTGTCCATAGTTCTGCCTTTTTGTTTGTTTCTCTTTTTTTAATAGCCAAGATTAAATAATGTTCCTACCTTCTACCAATGTCCGGAAAAGTATGTTTGCATCCTGGGAGAACAATCCTCACAGTAAGCTGTGAAAAAACCCTCATTGTGACTTCCATAATAAATATGGCAGTGCCATGTTGGCATTTTTTTTTTCCATAACTTGAGTTGATTTATTTTGGAAAACCTTGTTAGATTGTTTAATGCATCCAGCGGGGCATCATAACAAAATTAGGCATAATATTGTGTTAATTCCATGACTTTATATATGTCGGTATCGGTAATTAAGAGTTGGACAATATCAGAATATTGGATGTCGGCATAAAAGCCATTTTGGGACATCTTTACTAAAGAGCTGTAATTTGATACCAGGGAAACCTGCGGAACAGGATTCTAGGGATGAAATCCCCTTCAGTGCTTTTTTCTGACCTAGCGAAAAAAATTTAAATTATATACCGTATTTTTCGGACTATAAGTCGCAGTTCTTTTCATAGTTTGGCCGGGAGTGCGACTTATACTCAGGAGCGACTTATGTGTGGAATTATTAACACATCACCGTAAAATATCACATAATATTATTTAGCTTATTCACATATGAGACTAGACGTATAAGATTTCATCGGATTTAGGGAATAGGAGTGACAAATTGTTTGGTAAACGTATTGCATGTTCTTATGTTAAAGTTATTTGAATGACTCCTACGATAATATGTTATGTTAACATACCAGGCACCTTCTCAGTTGGTTATTTATGCCTCATATGACGTACACTTATTCAGCCTGTTGTTCACTATTCTTTATTTATTTTAAATTGCCTTTCAAATGTCTATTCTTGGTGTTGGGTTTTATCAAATAAATTTCCCCCCAAAAATGTGACTTATACTCCAGTGCGACTTATATATGTTTTTTTTTAATTCTTTATTATGCATTTTCGGCAGGTGCGACTTATACTCTGAAAAATACAATACATATATATATATATATATATATGTATATATATATATATATATATATATATATATATATATATATATATATATATATCATACGTGAGGACTCCGAATTTGGGAGATGCGGTGGGAGGGTTGAGGTGGGCGGGGTTTGGTGGTAACTGGGGGTGTATATCGTAGCGTCCCGGAAGAGTAAGTGCTGCAAGAGGTTCTGGGTATTTTGTTCAGTTGTGTTTATGATGTGTTACGGTGCGGATGTTCTCCCGAAATGTGTTTGTCATTCTCGTTTGGTGTGGGTTCACAGTGTGGCGTGTATTTGTAACAGTTGTTTATACGGCCACCCTCAGTGTGACCTGTATGGCTGTTGACCAAGTATGCGATGCATTCACTTATATGTGTGTAAAAGCCACATATATTATGTGACTGGGCCGGCACGCTGTTTGTATGGAGGAAAAGCGGACGTGACGACAGGTTGTAGAGGACGCTAAAGGCAGTGCCTTCAAGGCACGCCCCCAATATTTTTGTCCAGGTGGAAATCGGGAGAATGGTTGGGGCACTGAAATTCGGGAGGGTTGGCAAGTATGATATATATATATATATATATATATATGTGTATATATATATATATATTTATATATATATATATACACATATATATATATATATATATATATATACAGTATATATATATATACATGTGCTTTGTGGACTTGGAGAAGGCATTCGACCGTGTCCCTCAGGAAGTCCTGTGGGGAGTGCTCAGAGAGTATGGGGTATCGGACTGTCTTATTGTGGCGGTCCGCTCCCTGTATGATCAGTGTCAGAGCTTGGTCTGCATTGCCGGCAGTAAGTCGGACACGTTTGTCACCGATTCCGTTCATAACTTTTATGGACAGAATTTCTAGGCGCAGTCAAGGCGTTGAGGGGTTCCGGTTTGGTGACCGCAGGATTAGGTCTCAGCTTTTTGCAGATGATGTGGTCCTGATGGCTTCATCTGCCCAGGATCTTCAGCTCTCACTGGATCAGTTCGCGACTGAGATGAGAGTCAGCCCCTCCAAGTCCGAGTCCATGGTTCTCGCCTTGGAAAAGGGTGGAGTGCTCCGCGTTGGGGAGGAGACCCTGCCCCAAGTGGAGGAGTTCAAGTACCTAGGAGTCTTGTTCACGAGTGGGGGAAGAGTGGATCGTGAGATCGACAGGCGGATCGGTGCGGCGTCTTCAGTAATGCGGACGTTGTACCGATCCGTTGTGGTGAAGAAGGAGCTGAGCCGCAAGGCAAAACTCTCAATTTACCGGTCGATCTACGTTCCCATCCTCACCTATGGTCATGAGCTTTGGGTCATGACCGAAAGCATAAGATCACGGGTACACGGCCGAAATGAGTTTCCTCCGCCGGGTGGCGCGGCTCTCCCTTAGAGATAGGGTGAGAAGCTCTGCCATCCGGGAGGAACTCAAAGTAAAGCCGCTGCTCCTTCACATCGAGAGGAGCCAGATGAAGTGTTTCGGGCATCTGGTCAGGATGCTACCCGAACGCCTCCCTAGGGAGGTGTTTAGGGCACGTCCAACCGGTAGGAGGCCACGGCGAAGACCCAGGACACGTTGGGAAGACTATGTCTCCCGGCTTGCCTGGGAACGCCTCGGGATCCCCCGGGAAGAGCTAGACGAAGTGGCTGGGGAAAGGGAAGTCTGGGTTTCCCTGCTTAGGCTGTTGCCCCCGTGACCCGACCTCGCATAAGCGGAAGAAGAAGATATATATATATATATATATATATATATATATGCATGCACACACACATTCGTACATCACAGTTCACGTCCTCTAAGAATGGATGAAAAGTGTCTTACTCTGCAGGTTTGCTGTGCAGTAAGAGGTGTTTTTTGGCGTAAGAAGCGCTGACATTTGTGGTGATGAACTGCATATAAAAACAGAAACCGCATTAAACTTGGACAAATTCCGCAAAGAATCACAACAAGAGTGCCTTTTACATTTCTTAACATGTGACTTGACTACAAACAATAATTGCTACTGAAAGAAGTGAAAATTTAACTAGTCATTCAGATGTTAAGGAGTGCAACAATATTTTGAATATGTACAAATACATTAGAGTATTTTCAGCCAGGTCTTACAGTTTGGAAGAGGAGTGTGTCTTGACCGTCACACCGCAGGCAACCAGAGGCCTCCGCCCTGACGGTTGTGCCGAAGGAGGACGTGTTTATGTCGGGAACTGAAGAACTCCACACGTGAAGATCTGGATGACCCGTTTCTACAAGGCACTTGAAAAACAGGTGATACAAAACCAATATGTATGTAATTGTTCAAGGATGTGTTGCCTCTGGCATTGTTGCTTTACCTTTCGGATAAAATCAGGCATGGTTGCGGAGAAATTTGTGTTGAAATCCTCCTGAAATTACACACACAGAGAATTCTGAGATATATCTGTGGTAACCATTTTTTTTTGTATTGTTTGTTCATTTCAAATGATGTTATGTGTTAGCCCAGCAATGAGCTAAAGACTTGTCCAGAGCGTACCCGTGCAACTGGGATAGGTTTCAGCCCCCTGCAACCCCCAGCATACTTGCCAACCTCTGAATTCGGGGGATGGTAGGCGGAGTTTGGTGGTAGCGGGGGGTGTATATTGTAGCGTCCCGGAAGAGTTTTTGCTGCAAGGGGTTTTGGGTATTTGTTCTGTTGTGTTTATGTTGTGTTACGGTGCGGATGTTTTCCCGAAATGTGTTTGTCATTCTTGTTTGCTGTGGGTTCACAGTGTGGCGCATATTTGTAACAGTGTTAAAGTTGTTTATACGGCCACCCTCAGTATGACCTGTATGGCAGTTGACCAAGTAGGGCTTGCATTCACTTATGTGTGTGTCAAAACCGCATTTTGTCTTGTTCAGTGGTCTGGATTAGGTTTTTGTTATTTTCCATTGTTTTGAACTCCATTAGTTCCTGTTTTTTGGTGCACTCTTGATTGTTTTGGTTGCCATGGTGACTTATGATTTTCACCTGACGCTCACCTGGCTCTAATCACGGCATGGCGTAGTGGGTAGAGCGGCCGGCCAGAAACCTGAGGGTTGCAGGTTCGTTTCCCCACCTATTGACATCCAAAAAATCGCTGCCGTTGTGTCTTTGGGCAGGACACTTCACCCTTTGCCCCCGGTGCCGCTCACACTGGTGAATGAATGATGAATAAATGATAGGTGGTGGTCGGAGGGGCTGTAGGCGCATACTGGCAGCCACGCTTCCGTCAGTCTACACCAAGGGAAACTGTGGCTACAGATGTAGCTTACCACCACCAGGTGTGAATGGATCATGGGTTCCCACTTCTCTGTGAGGGCTTTGAGTATCTAACAATAGAAAAGCGCGATATAAATGTAATCCATCATTATTATTATTATTATAATCATGAGACTATTTAGACCGCCCTTGCCAGTCAGTCGGTCTGGCGACGTTTCTAGTTTTCATGCCATAGTTCATGCTGCTCCTTTCATGATTAGTTCACGCTGCTCTGTTCATGCCAAGTAAGGTTTGTTTATTCATGCCACAGTTTAGTGAGTTTGGTTTGTGAAGTGAATTGAAGTGAATTATTTTTATATAGCGCTTTTCTCTAGCGACTCAAAGCGCTTTACATAGTGAAACCCAAGATCTAAGTTACATTTAAACCAGTGTGAGTGGAACTGGGAGCAGGTGGGTAAAGTGTCATGCCCAAGGACACAACATCAGTGACTAGGATGGCGGAAGTGGGTATGGAACCTGGAACCCTCAAGTTGCTGGCACGGCCACTCTACCAACCGAGCTATGCCGCTCCTGTTTCTTGTCCATAGTTCTGTCTAAGTTGTGTTTTTGCCTTGTGTGCCTATTTTGTTTGTTCCTATTTTGATAAAGATTAATTAAAAATGTTCCTACCTTCACGCCTGGTCCAGAGTAGTCCGTTTGCATCCCGGGAGAACAAACCCGGCAGCCAGCTGCGTAAACCCCCCCGTCTTGACACATGTAATGTGTGACTGGGCCGGCACGCTGTTTGATCGGCGGAAAAGCGGACGTGGTGACAGGTTGTAGCGGACGTTAAAGGCAGTGCCTTTAAGGCACGCCCCCAATATTGTTGTCCGGGTGTAAATCGGGAGAATGGTTGCCCCGGGAGATTTTCGGGAGGGGAACTGAAATTCAGGAGGCTCCCGGGAAAATCGGGAGGGTTGGCAAGTATGTCACTGTTCTCTGCGTGGTCTGCTTAGCGAACTTCCTCTTTCTGCCGAGCAAGACTGAGATATAAACGGTTTATATGGGGCCAGCTGGTACTTGCAACATTTACCTTCAAGTCTTTTCCGGTGACATGGAGCTCGAAGCGACCATCTTGGTGGGCAGCTGTCATCATCGGCCTTAAGACCTGGTCTAGGCGTGAAAACAGGTTTCTGAGTATTAGTAGTTGCCCAGTGTATTCATAATAATTTCACATGCTAAATCAAATGTGTCGTTAATAGTCACAAGCAGTCAAATCCTGAAAGGAGTAAAAATTAGTTTGTGTCACATTTTTAAACCAGCATTTTGGCTGATTTGTGTCTTAACATATCCAGTTAGAGCAAGCAGCTTTTTTTGTGACAGCGAGATTCAAAGAGGATTTGCAGTAAAGGGCAGTAATAAGCGACATGTAGCTAAGCTACGTAGCTGAACTTCATTTTCTAGAAGTTTATAGAATCTTCTATCCATCCATCTTCAACCGGGTGGAGTGCCATCTCCAGGTTGGGGAGGAGACCCTGCCCCAAGTGGAGGAGTTCAAGTACCTCGGAGTCTTGTTCACGAGTGGGGGAAGAGCGGATCATGAGATCGACAGGCGGACCGGTGCGGCGTCTTCAGTAATGCGGACGCTGTATCGATTCGTTGTGGTGAAGAAGGAGCTGAGCCGGAAGGCAAAGCTCTCAATTTACCGGTCGATCTACGTTCCCGTCCTCACCTATAGTCATGAGCTTTGGGTTATGACCGAAAGGACAAGATCACGGGTACAAGCGGGTGAAATGAGTTTCCTCCACCGGGTGGAAGTGGAGCTTCTCACCCTTAGAGAAAGGGTGAGAATCTCTGTCATCCGGGAGGAACTCAGAGTAAAGCTGCTGTTCCTCTACATCGAGAGGAGCCAGATGAGGTGGTTCGGGCACCCGAACGCCTCCCTAGGGAGGTGTTTAGGGCACGTCCGACCGGCAGGAGGCCACGGGGAAGACCCAGGACACGTTGGGAAGATTATGTCTCCCGGCTGGCCCGGGAACGCCTCGGGATCCCCCGGGAGGAGCTGTAGGAAGTGGCTGGGGAGAGGCTGCTGCCCCCTCGACCCGACCTCGGATAAGCGGAAGAAAATGAATGGATGGATGGTAAACCAGCAGGGATTAAATACTTTTTGTATTATATGACGGTAAATTCTGACCTGAGATCCAAAAGTAGAGCATCCTGTTATCAGTCAGCTGACTTGGGTTGAAAGCAGACTCCTCGATGACTGAAGACGTGTTTTTATAGTTCGTAAACCCCTGGAAGATTGATGAAAAGCACAAATTAGGCGTTGACGTTGTGTTTGATATTAAATGATACATGTATAAAAGAAAATGCGATACATTGTGTTTAGCTGTCATCGTACAATACTTTTTGCCCTGGGCATGACGTCAAAGTCTATCCGGCAGTGGAGGCTTCTCTATGGTGTCTTGGGGCACTAGGAAGTTAACCCCTTTACTACTGTTACCCCAGGTAGCCCTTGGCAAAGGCCTAATACCTGACTGCCCCCTAGCCAGGGATACGGTGAAGACCTCAACGGCAGAGTCGGCGAAAGACGGTAGATGTAAGAACTACCGCAACGGCTGCGATGGCGGAAGAAAAGGGTCCCCAGTCCACTTGGACTCCCTGCCACTGGACCCTGACCCGATTCTGTCAAGGATCGTGTGGTGACTGACTGTGCACCAGTCTCCCCACGTTAAACAAATTTACGCACAGGCATCCTCCATAAAGGGATACACCCCTACCAGGAGGATCGTCATACTCGTTCGAGTGACTGCCGATAATGAGTACAATACTGGACACTGTGTTCCTGGAACTATTTCTTAATATGTATAACTTAAAGCAAATATTCCATAACAACTAGACAATTTATATACGTTTTAGATTTAGTTTCCAAAATTGGAATTTTAGGTATTTTTATGATTACATCCATCCATCCATCATATTCCGCTTATCCGAGGTCGGGTCGCGGGGGCAACAGCCTAAGCAGGGAAACCCAGACTTCCCTCTCCCCAGCCACTTCGTCCCGAACCACCTCATCTGGCTCCTCTCGATGTGAAGGAGCAGCGGCTTTACTTTGAGTCCCTCCCGGATGGCAGAGCTTCTCACCCTATCTCTAAGGGAGAGCCCCACCACACGGCGGAGGAAACTCATTTCGGCCGCTTGTACCCGCGATCTTATCCTTTCGGTCATGACCCAAAGCTCATGACCATAGGTGAGGATGGGAACGTAGATCAACCGGTAAATTGAGAGCTTTGCCTTCCGGCTCAGCTCCTTCTTCACCACAACGGATCGGTACAACGTCCGCATTACTGAAGACGCCGCACCGATCCGCCTGTCGATCTCACGATCCACTCTTCCTTCACTCGTGAACAAGACTCCTAGGTACTTGAACTCCTCCACTTGGGGAAGGGTCTCCTCCCCAACCTGGAGATGGCACTCCACCCTTTTCCGGGCGAGAACCATGGACTCGGACTTGGAGGTGCTGATTCTCATTCCGGTCGCTTCACACTCGGCTGCGAACCGATCCAGCGAGAGCTGAAGATCCCAGTCAGATGAAACCATCAGGACCACATCATCTGCAAAAAGCAGAGACCTAATCCTGCGGTTACCAAACCGGAAGCCCTCAACGCCTTGACTGCGCCTAGAAATTCTGTCCATAAAAGTTATGAACAGAATCGGTGACAAAGGACAGCCTTGGCGGAGTCCAACCCTCACTGGAAATGTGTTCGACTTACTGCCGGCAATGCGAACCAAGCTCTGGCACTGATCGTACAGGGAACGGACCGCCACAATAAGACAGTCCGATACCCCATACTCTCTGAGCACTCCCCACAGGACTTCCTGAGGGACACGGTCGAATGCCTTCTCCAAGTCCACAAAGCACATGTAGACTGGTTGGGCAAACTCCCATGCACCCTCAAGAACCCTGCCGAGAGTATAGAGCTGGTCCACAGTTCCACGACCAGGACGAAAACCACACTGTTCCTCCTGAATTCGAGGTTCGACTATCCGACGTAGCCTCCTCTCCAGTATACCTGAATAAACCTTACCGGGAAGGCTGAGGAGTGTGATCCCACGATAGTTGGAACACATCCTCCGGTCCCCCTTCTTAAAGAGAGGAACCACCACCCCGGTCTGCCAATCCAGAGGTACCGACCCCGATGTCCACGCGATGCTGCAAAGTCTTGTCAACCAAGACAGCCCCACAGCATCCAGAGCCTTAAGGAACTCCGGGCGGATCTCGTCCACCCCTGGGGCCTTGCCACCGAGGAGCTTTTTAACTACCTCAGCGACCTCAGCCCCAGAAATAGGAGAGTCCACCACAGATTCCCCAGGCACTGCTTCCTCATAGGAAGACGTGTTGGTGGGATTGAGGAGGTCTTCGAAGTATTCCTTCCACCTATCCACAACATCCGCAGTCGAGGTCAGCAGAACACCATCCGCACCATACACGGTGTTGATAGTGCACTGCTTTCCCTTCCTGAGGCGGCGGACGGTGGTCCAGAATCGCTTCGAAGCCGTCCGGAAGTCGTTTTCCATGGCTTCCCCGAACTCTTCCCATGTCCGAGTTTTTGCCTCCGCGACCGCTGAAGCTGCACACCGCTCGGCCTGTCGGTACCTGTCCACCGCTTCCGGAGTCCTATGAGCCAAAAGGACCCGATAGGACTCCTTCTTCAGCTTGACGGCATCCCTCACCGCTGGTGTCCACCAAGGGGTTTTAGGATTGCCGCCCCGACAGGCACCAACTACCTTGCGGCCATAGCTCCGATCTGCCGCCTCGACAATAGAGGTGCGGAACATGGTCCACTAGGACTCAATGTCCAGCACCTCCCTCGTGACATGTTCAAAGTTCTTCCGGAGGTGGGAATTGAAACTTTGTCTGACAGGAGACTCTGCCAGACGTTCCCAGCAGACCCTCACAATGCGTTTGGGCCTCCCAGGTCTGTCCGGCATTTTCCCCCACCATCGCAGCCAACTCACCACCAGGTGGTGATCGGTAGAAAGCTCCGCCCCTCTCTTCACCCGAGTGTCCAAAACATGAGGCCGCAAATCTGATGACACAACTACAAAGTCGATCATGGAACTGCGGCCTAGGGTGTCCTGGTGCCAAGTGCACATATGGACACCCTTATGTTTGAACATGGTGTTTGTTATGGACAAACTGTGACGAGCACAAAAGTCCAATAACAAAACACCACTCGGGTTCAGATCCGGGCGGCCATTCTTCCCAATCACGCCTCTCCAGGTTTCACTGTCGTTGCCAACGTGAGCGTTGAAGTCTCCCAGTAGGACAAGGGAATCACCCGGGGGAGCACTTTCCAGTACTCCCTCGAGTGTTCCCAAAAAGGGTGGGTACTCTGAACTGCTGTTTGTGCATAAGCACAAACAACAGTCAGGACCCGTCCCCCCACCCGAAGGCGGAGGGAGGCTACCCTTTCGTCCACCGGGTTGAACTCCAACATACAGGCTTTGAGCCGGGGGGAAACAAGAATTGCCACCCCAGCCCGTCGCCTCTCACTGCCGGCAACGCCAGAGTGGAAGAGGGTCCAATCCCTCTCGAGAGAAGTGGTTCCAGAGCCCTTGCTGTGCGTCGAAGTGAGTCCGACTATATCCAGCCGGAATTTCTCGACTTCGCGCACTAGCTCAGGCTCTTTCCCCCCCAGTGAGGTGACGTTCCACGTCCCAAGAGTTAGCTTCTGTAGCCGAGGATCGGACCGCCAAGTGCCCTGCCTTCAGCTGACGCCCAGCTCACAATGCACCCGACCTCTATGGCCCCTGCTATGGGTAATGAGCCCATTGGAGGGGGGACCCACGTTGCCTCTTCGGGCTGTGCCCGGCCGGGCCCCATGGGAACAGGCCCGGCCACCAGGCGCTCGCCATCGAGCCCCACCTCCGGGCCTGGCTCCAGAGGGGGGCCCCGGTGACCCGCGTCCGGGCGAGGGAAATCTGGGTCCATGATTTTTCATCTTCATAAAGGTCTTCGAGCTGCTCTTTGTCTGATCCCTCACCTAGAACCTGTTTGCCTTGCTTTATGCCCCCGGACAACATAGCTCCTAGGATCATTGGGACACGCAAACTCCTCTACCACGATAAGGTTGCAGCTCAGAGAGGAGAGTGACCTACACGGAAGTGACTTTAAAAAAAAAAAAAAAATTACATCCATTATTTACCATTGGCTAAACTACTGTATAATAACAATAATAATAATGGATTAAATGTATATAGCGCTTTTTTCTAGACACTAAAACGCTTTCACAGAGAACTGAGAAGCCATCGTTCATTCACTCCACATTCACAGGTTGATGGTGGTCCCACTGGGTTGTGAGTTTTTCCTTGCCCTTATGTGGGCGCTGATCCGTGGATGTCGTTGTGGCTTGTGCAGCCCTTTGAGACACTTGTGATTTAGGGCTATATGAATAAACACGGGCTTCACGGTGGCAGAGGGGTTAGTGCGTCTGCCTCACAATAAGAAGTTCCTGCAGTCCTGGGTTCAAATCCAGGCTTGGGATCTTTCTGTGTGGAGTTTGCATGTTCTCCCCGTGAATGCGTGGGTTCCCTCCGGGTACTCCGGCTTCCTCCCACTTCCAAAGACATGCACCTGGGGATAGCTTGATTGGCAACACTAAAATTGGCCCTAATGTGGGAATGTGAGTGTGAATGTTGTCTGTCTATCTGTGTTGGCCCTGCGATGAGGTGGCGACTTGTCCAGGGTGTACCCCGCCTTCCGCCCGATTGTAGCTGAGATAGGCGGTAGCGCCCCCCGCGACCCCGAAAGGGAATAAGTGGTAGAAAATGGATGGATGGATGAATAAACACTGATTGATGATTGATACATAAAAGTCCCCCTACAGCAGAGCCACTAGGAGCTCCACTATTCCGCCCATAAAATCTGATAAATAAACATTCAATAAGCGCCAATAGTAAGTACTCTATTTACTGACACTAACACTTGAACATTAGCCAAGTGTTAGTGATTGTAGGAGCCAAATAGAGGGCCATACTTGAATTTATGTTTATTTTATTGTTTTGGAGTGATTCATGCGTGTATGTCAGTGTGCACCCTTTGCAGGTGGTGAAAAGTTCCCACGCAGGCCCGTAAGGGGCAGGAGCGCGCTGGGCGCGTGTTTGGCAGTCGGGCACCAGCATACCGTCTTTGACCTCACCTGTCTGTAGACCTCACCTGTCTGTAGACCTCGGCTTTATAAAGCTACCAGTTATTTTGTTTCCCGAGTATTCTGTTCCTTAATAATTGTAAATAAAACCATCTTCAATATCGCTGCTGGATCAGTTTGAATTAGTGGAGGGAAAGCGGGGAAAGGAAGAATACGTGACAAGGAAGGCTGTGTAAAAGGTGTGAGTCAAACAAGATGCCCGCGCCCCAAGTGGAACAAACATTTGAAACAAAGGGGTTATAGGAACAATCACTTTCAGTCTTTTATGCCACTACAGTGATATTGTTATTATAAACGCTAACGCAGACAGACTATTTAGAAGAGCAATTCCAGATGTGGCTATGTTTGCCTACAATGCTGCCACCTTGCATCCCTGCAAGTTTATTGTAGACCATAAATCATGCCCCTTACCTGAAATATGGATGGCTGAGAATAGAATCCGAGAAATTGGGGCACTTTGACAGCCGTTTCAGACAAAAACAAGCTGATTTTTTTGCTAAAATTCATTTGCCGTGCTGCAGCGGCCAGCAAAAATAAAACCCCTAACTGTATTTACCACAAGGCGGAGCGGTGCATACGCCATGGCAGTGCGTACAGCGTCCATCCATGGTGACAATTGACACATTGACTAGAATAGAAACAGTGAGCCCATCCATCCATCCATCCATCCATTTTGGGGTCGCTAGTGCCTATCTCAGCTACAATCGGGCGGATGGCGGGGTACACCCTGGACAAGTCACAATCTCATCGCAGGGCCAACACAGATAGACAGACAACATTCACACTTAGTATTGCCAATCAAGCTATCCCCAGGTGCATGTTTTTGGAGGTGGGAGGAAGCCGGAGTACCCGGGGGAACCCACGCATTCTAGGGGAGAACATGCAAACTCCACACAGAAAGATCCCGAGCCTGGGATTGAACCCAGGACTACTCAGGACCTTCGTATTGTGTGGCACATGCACTAACCCCTCTGTCACCGCCGTCTTGAGGAAATCAGGGTAAAGGTCTACTTGTAAGGTCAATTACATTCCCTGAGAAACCGATCGTGAAGCCTTTCATCTTGCAGATGCAGTGAATAAAAATTCCATCCATCCATCCATTTTCTACCGTTTGTGCCTTTTGGGGTCGCTGGCGTCTATCTCAGCTGCATTCGGGCGGTAGGCGGGGTACACCCTGGACTAGTCGCCACCTCATCGCATGGCCAACACAGATAGACAACATTCACACTCACACTCACACACTAGGGCCAATTTAGTGTTGCTAATCAACCTACCCCCAGGTGCATGTCTTTGGAGGTGGGAGGAAGCCGGAGTACACGGAGGGAACCCACGCAGTCACGGGGGGAACATGCAAACTCCACACAGAAAGATCCTGAGCCCGGGATTGAACCCAGGACTGCTCAGGACCTTTGGCAGATGCACTAACCCCTCTTCCACCGGGCTGACTAGTGCTGTTCTAGTTTTGCTGTGAGTGAATAAGAATTGACAGACGTGGTTTACCTTGTGGTACGATTCTATGTATTTGGCAGTGATGACCGGGGCAGCAGTCACACCGATGTCCACACCGATGTCTCCGTCACTCAGGAACTTCTCTGGAAAAAGCATTGAGACAAAGTGTACTTTATGTACATGACCAAAAAAAAACAGCTATTTTTGAGCAAATAGGCAGACAATACTTAGTGAAGCAATATTAGGCTTAGTTTATTGTTAGAAATGAGGGTCTAGCGTAAGAACGTTTAAAAAGTTGTGAATACTTTGTCAAAGTGACAATGTCTAAGTAATACAAACCCCTGGAATCACTAGACTTGATCACCGACATGACACAAAAGTACAGTTTTATCAAATGGCAACTTTATGGCTTTAAAGCACTCCAAAAAAAAAAAAAACGAAGGTCAATTGTGGTAGTTAAAAACAGTTTGATTTTTAGGTTAAGCAGAGTAAAAAAAAATGGAATCACTCATCCATCCATTCAGCCACCTTCAACATCTTATCCGGAATCGGGTCGCGGGGGACAACAGCTCCAGCTGAGACCCCCAGACTTCCCTCTCCAGAGCAACAGCAGCAACTTCTTCCTGGGGGATCCTGAAGCGTTCCCAGGCCAGAGAGGAGATGTAATCCCCCCATCTGGTCCTTGGCCTGCCGCGAAGTCTCCTCCCAGGACCTCCCTAGGGAGACCCTCGTGAGGCATCTGCACGAGATGCCCGAACCACCTAAGCTGGCTCCTTTCCAAGCGGAGGAGCAGTGGCTCTACTCCGAGTCTCTCTCGGGTAACTGAACTTCTCACCCTATCTCCAAGGGAGATGCCAGCCACCCTTCTGAGAAAACTCATTTCGGCCGCTTGTACCCGAGATCTGACTCTTTCGGTCATGATCCACATTTCATGACCATAGGTGAGAGTGGGAATGTAGATAGCTCGGTAGAACGAGAGCTTTGCCTTCTGGCCAGCTCTCGCTTCGTCACAACAGTGCGGCAGAGCTGCTCCGATTCTCCGGCTGATTTCCTTCTCCATCTTTCCCTCGCTCATGAACAAGACCCCGAGATACTTAAACTCCTCCACCTGGGACAGAGTCTCGTTCTCTACCTGGACTGTACAAACCATCGGTTTCCTGCTGAAAAAAAACGAATGGAATCACTCAATTCTGAGGAAATATGGAATCATGAAAACCAAACAAACAAAAAGCTACAACACATCACTAGTAATGTTTTTGCAGCAACTCTGGCTTTTATAACAGCTTGCAGTCTCTGAAGAATGGACTTAACCAGTGACAAACAGTACTCTTCATTAATCATGCTCCATCTTTGTCTGATTGATGATGGCGAGTGATTATTCAGCTGGATGGAGTGTGGAATGAAGGAGTTCTTGAATCAAACACTGTGGGAACAGAGCTGACGGAGCCTGTTGGAGTATGAACTCCGCTGTCCTTCAGTTGATTGGTGGAGTGGGTGGGCAGGATTGTCCATGATGGCCAGCAGTTTGTCCAGTGTCTTATTACTCACTGACAGAAACGCCTCCAACTGCCGCCAATAGTTTGGCTGGCTTTCCGGATCAGTTTGTCAATCCGGTTTGAGTCCCTTTTGCTGGTGCTGCTGCCCCAACAAACCACTGCAAAGTGGTTTGCAGACTGATAAAATATCTCCAACAGCTTGCTGCACACATTAAAGGACTCAAGCTTCCTCAGCAAAAAGCTCATGCTCTTTTCCTCAGCAAAAACCTCATGCTCTTTTTGTAAACAGCTTTGCAGTTGTCCTTCCAGTCCAGTCTGCTGTCCAAGTGGACTCCCAGGTACTTGTACTGTCCCACTACTGCCACCTCCCGGCCCTGGATCTTGATGGGCTCCACCAGGTAAAGGACCAGATAATTCGCCTGACACCACTCCACAAAGTCAGCGATCAGTGTCCTGTACTCCAATTCCTGTCCCTCTCTTATACACCCACAGCAAAATTGTCAGAGTATTTCTCCAGGTGGCAGGACCTGGAACTATACTGGAAGTCTGAGGTGTACAGGGTGAACAGGAAAGGAGACAGGACGGTCCCCTGTGGAGCACCTACACCACTGACCACAGTATCCGACAGGGAGCTCCCCAGTCGCACAAACTGGCGACTGTTAGACAAGTAACAGGTGATCCAGGAGGCAATGGATAAACTGACAGCCATCCTAAGCAACTTGTCACTCATCAGAATTGGCTGAATGATGTTAAAGGCACTGGAGAAATTAAGTTTTTGCAGTTATTGCTCTATGGCAAGATGCATTATCAACTTAAAAAATGTAATCATTATCGCCATACATATTTTCAATTAATAGAGTAAGAAAAAAAGTGTCAAAAATGTCAATGTAACACTGTACAGACTGGCAGACATTTTTAACACCTCATTGTCACTGGTATCCTGACCCCACCTGCTTAAAGACTGCAACAATTATCCCCGTCCACAAGAGCTCCAAGGTGACAGGCCTGGATGACCACCGACCTGTTGCACCAACCCCAGTAGTCACGAAGTGCTTCAAGAGGTTGGTCATGACTCACATCAAGGACGAGATCTACGTCAATATGGACCCCCATCAGTCTACCCATAGAAAAACATTATCCACCGATGATGCCATCTCATCAGTGCTCCACACAGCCCTTACCCACCTTTGGAGCAGAAAGTCTTACGTCCGTATGCTCCTCCTGGACTTTTAAATAGCTATCATACCACAAACTCTGGTGCAGAAGCTTGCCTCTCTAGGACTAAGTCTCACACTGGAGAACTGGGTCCTGGACTAGCTGTCTGAGGTGCTGACACATTTTAACACCTCATTGTCACTGGTATCCTGACCCCACCTGCTTAAAGACTGCCACAATTATCCCCGTCCACAAGAGCTCCACAGTGGCAGGCTTGAATGACCGACCTGTTTCACCAGCCCCAGTAGTCAGTAGTCCTGACTCACATCAAGGATGAGATCGACATCAATGTGGACCCCCATCAGTCCACCTATATAAAAAAAATGCTCCACTGATGATGCCATCTCATCGATGGTCCACACAGCCCTCTATGGAGCAGAAAGTCTTACGTCCGCCTGCTCTTCCTGGACTTTTAAATAGCCTAAAAAACATCGTCCCACAAACCCTGGTGCAGAAGCTTGTCTCTCTAGGACTAAGTCTCACATTGGAGAACTGGGTCCTGGAATTCCTGACCAATACACCTCAGACTGTCAGAATCCACAACAGTGCCTACTTCATCACCCTCAGTAATGGCTCTCCCCAGGCATGTGTGCTGAGCCCTCACCAGTTTACTATACTGACATACAATTGCTCGGCGAGACCCCCCCCCCAGCTGTCATATAGTAAAGTTTGTGGATGACACAGCAGTAATGGGAAGCATCACTAACAACAATGAGTCCGTATACAGACAGGAAGTTGAACACCCAGAGCAGTAGTGCAGAGAAAACAACCTATATATCAATGTGAACAAGACTGAAGAGATGGTGGTTGACTCCTCTGTACATTGAAGGATCAGCTGAAAGAGTCTCTAGCTTCAGGTACCTGGGTGTTAATCTGGAGCATCAACACATTCTGTCTGACCAGGAAGGCCCACCAGCGACTTTCCTCAGGAAGCTACAGCGAGCTGTACTTGAGAGCTCAGTCCTGAGGACCTTCTACAACTGGGTAGTGGAGAGCATGGCCTGCACCGGCATCACCGTGTCACACAGCAGCGGAGTAGATAGCTCTTCAAAAGGTTAGTGAAGGCTGCACAAAAGACCGAAGAGATGCAGGCGGAGGGCCCTCAGCATCATGAAGGACCCCACTCACCTTGCACACAAGCTCTATCAACTTCTACCCTTAAGCAAGCGACTGCGACACATAAGGAGTAAAACCACCAGGCTCAGGGACAGCTTATTCCCCGGCTCCATAGTCTCCCTCTGGTAATATTTCTGTCCCTCTACTTCCCCCACCGCACTGACTGCACAATTTGTTATTTATTTATCTATATCATTCCACACATCGTTTTTAGCCAACCGATCTCGGCCCTTTCTCTTAAGTGCATTATGTTATTGCCTATTTAACATTCATTATTGTTTTTCTTTATTGCCTACTTATTACTGTTTTTCTTAACTTTTGTCAGGACCTGAGTCCAAATTTTGTACCGTATATGTGCAAATGTGTACGGATATGACAAATAAAGCTCCTTGAATCCTTGAGTCCTTGAATTACCTGACATGCAGCAATGACTGTGGAAGTTAGCATGTTTTCTTCAGGCAGTCGTCTTCATAAATCTCATTGGAACATCACCAAACAAAAGTTCCAGGATTGTTACCTTTGCCCAATGTAGATTTGCTTAATGTGACTTAGTGTCATCCATATACCCATGATTGCTTTTCTTTAGCCCATTGTATCCTTATTTGTTCTTTTTAGGTCTTATTTACCACTTTCATTTAGTTTTTTGGTATTTGAATCCCCTTTCTTTGAGTTGCATTTCTACAGTTTGGTCACAGATGGTGACTCCAGTTTCAGCCCCTTTGTTCTTCATTTGTTTTGCCGTGCATTTTCTGTTTTCTGTCATGATCTGTGGTCCCGATCATTTTGTTTTTGTATTTTCTGTTAGTTTAACCACTCTACCCACTGCACTCAGTGGAATAGTGTTTAGAGTGTCCGCCCTGAGATCGGTAGGTTGGGAGTTCAAACCCCGGCCGAGTCATACCAAAGACTATAAAAAAAATGGGACCTATTGCTTCTCCCTGCTTGGCACTCAGCAACAAGGGTTGGAATTGGGGTTTAAATCACCATAAATGATTCCTGGTTGCGGAAGCGCTGCTGCCCACTGCTCCCCTCACTTCCCAGGGGGTGATCAAGGGATGGGTCTAATGCAGAGGACAAATTTCACCACACCTAGTGTGTGTGTGACAATCATTGGTACTTTAACTTTTGGACTCCTTTATTTAGAGCCCGGAGCTGTGCTAGTGGGGTGGCTCAGCAGCGCCCAGCTAGGCAGCCACCACCACCAATAGTTTTTTGTCATGCCAAGGCGCAACCCCCAGCTGAGCCACCCCACTACAACAGCTCCGGGCCCTAGCCTCCCCCTCAAGTAGCGGCTACCAGACGCGCTTCTTGCGGTCTGGAACCGTCTTTAGGGTGGGTGGAGGGAGGACAAGAGGAGGGTGGAATCCTCCCCTTTAAATTGTCCAAAGAGTCTCTTTCTATCCCCCAACTGAGGTGGTGGCCGGGCCGGAGGTTGATGCCTGGCTGGGCGCAGCTGAGCCACCCCACTAGCACAGCTCCGGGCCCTAATGACATTTTCAAGACATATTGTTTTTAAGTTTTCTGTCCTGAGGCTTTGATGTTTTTCTAGAGTACCAGTAGTCTTGTCTTTTACAGCCTCCCATGTTATTTGTACTTGGTCCAGATTTTATACATAGCTGGTTGTTAACAATCAACATATTTTGCAACACTGCATGATGATTTACCTTTTTGAAAGAGTTTGATTATCCCCTCCTTTGTTTCAATTGACATCTCTTGTTATTGAGCCATGATTCATGTCAATCCACCTGGTGCAACAGCTCTCCCAAGGTTTGAACACAGTTTTTTAACTGTAGACTAATTAACACAGCTGATCTGATGCAAGTATTAGCTTTCAAATTTAAAAAAATTACAGGGTGATAATGTTTTCCCTTGAATTGAGGGATTCTATGAACTTTTAATTAGTTTCATTTAAAAACTAAACTGTTTCTTGATTTTTTTTTTAGTTTCTTAAAGCCAGAAAGTTGACATTTGAAATGACTTTAGTTTTGTGTCATGTATGTTTTTGTTTTTTATCCCCTACAAAATTGAACATCTTAATCATCCGAAACATAAACATCTGGGGTTGTAGTAGTAGTAGTAATAGTGAGTAGTTAGTGAACCCACCTGCTCTTTCTTGTATGAAATCTGCCAATATGTTTGCCACTTTGTTGATCTCTTTACAAATCTGCAACAGACAAAACACAACGTTTTTACAAAAGTCTCCATCTACCCAAAAAAACAACAACAAAACTATCTATATTGGGGTGTGACGGTAGGTCATATTCACCTTTCAGTACGTACAGTACATCAGTTTTAGAACAAAATGCAGAAGACAAAACTACGACGTTACCTCGACTCACGAGTGTCCCCACTCACCAGGTTTTTGGCATACAAGCTGTCATTAATTGTGTAGAGCAAAAATTCCAGTTACGATCCTCCCTACCATCCATCCATCCATTTCTCCATCCATCCATTTTCTACTGATTATTCCCTTTGGGGGCGGGGCGCTAGTGCCTATTTCAGCTACAATGGGGCGGAAGGCGGCATACACCCTGGACAAGTCACCCTGTCATCGCAGGGCCATCCATCCATCCATCCATCTTCTTCCACTTATCCGAGGTTGGGTCGTGGGGGCAACAGCCTAAGCAGGGAAACCCAGACTTCCCTCTCCCCAGCCACTTCGTCTAGCTCTTCCCGGGGGATCCCGAGGCGTTCCCAGGCCAGCCGGGAGACATAGTCTTCCCAACGTGTCCTGGGTCTTCCCCGTGGCCTCCTACCGGTTGGACGTGCCCTAAACACCTCCCTAGGGAGGCGTTCGGGTGGCATCCTGACCAGATGCCCGAACCACCTCTTCTGGCTCCTCTCGATGTGAAGGAGCAGCGGCTTTACTTTGAGTCCCTCCCAGATGGCAGAGCTTCTCACCCTATCTCTAAGGGAGAGCCCCGCCACCCGGCGGAGGAAACTCATTTCGGTCGCTTGTACCCGTGATCTTGTCCTTTCGGTCATGACCCAAAGCTCATGACCATAGGTGAGGATGGGAACGTAGATCGACCAGTAAATTGAGAGCTTTGCCTTCCGGCTCAGCTCCTTCTTCACCACAACGGATCGGTACAACGTCCGCATTACTGAAGACGCCGCACCGATCCGCCTGTCGATCTCACAATCCACTCTTCCCCCACTCGTGAACAAGACTCCTAGGTACTTGAACTCCTCCACTTGGGGCAGGGTCTCCTCCCCAACCCGGAGATGGCATTCCACCCTTTTCCGGGCGAGAACCATGGACTCGGACTTGGAGGTGCTGATTCTCATTCCGGTCGCTTCACACTCGGCTGCGAACCGATCCAGTGAGAGCTAAAGATCCCGGTCAGATGAAGCCATCAGGACCACATCATCCGCAAAAAGCAGAGACCTAATCCTGCGGTCACCAAACTGGAACCCCTCAACGCCTTGACTGCGCCTAGAAATTCTGTCCATAAAAGTTATGAACAGAATCGGTGACAAAGGACAGCCTTGGCGGAGTCCAACCCTCACTGGAAATGTGTTCGACTTACTGCCGGCAATGCGGACCGAGCTCAGGCACTGATCATACAGGGAGCGGACCGCCACAATAAGACAGTCCGATACCCCATACTCTCTGACCACTCCCGACAGGACTTCCCGAGGGACACGGTCAAATGCCTTCTCCAAGTCCACGAAGCACATGTAGACTGGTTGGGCAGGGCCAACACAGATAAACAGACAACATTCACACTTTTCCCTACCAGTAGTTGGCTAATTGTCCCAAATAAAACTGTAAGATCCACCCAAAACATTAGGTATTACTCCCTAGCATTAGCTTATTGCTGGAGATGGACAGAACTTTGTTTTTTTCAAGCATGGTAATGAAGAGAAACTTGATTATCTAAAAAGGACGTAAAAGTTGGAGCAAGGTTTCCAAAAGTGCACCAGCGCAGGCATCATTAACGATGGCAGATAGGAGCTTTGGTGGCAAGCTTCCTGCTCTAGCGACCTGGGAGATGCTACACTTGTGGGACGAGGCGATGTGTCCCAGTGTGGGTTGTATCCAATATCTAGGGTGTTCAACCAGGGAAGACCGTGGGCTATAAAAAAAAAGGGGTATGAACATTTTGGAAGTATAAACAATGTGTGGAACAATATGTACAGTATATAACCCGCCTGGTTCAGTCCCTGTTTCCGGTCTGCCGGGGTTTGCAAAAATGGGTCCTCCTGAATGAAAGACGAACATGCTATACTGCTCTTCAAGCTTGTACAGCAAGATGCTGTCAGAGAACAGCTGGTGTTCCTTAGTCGGAGATCTGGAAAACTCAGATGCAATGACCCACTCGACCAGTTAGAGCCAGAGGTCCGTGATGGTATACTTAGAGTTCTCGCAAGATTGAGAAGATAATCTTTGTACAGTATGTCATCTAAAATATTAATTGATATATTTCATGTTCTTATTTTTAGTTTTTACAGCGTTTAATGAAGGTATCAACAAAGAAGGAGACTCAATAACTGGCCAGAAGTAGCTACAATGTCCATTCTCCATTTCATTCAGTTAATGTTGCAGATGCTTGTGCAGTTGTTGATAACGCTGCTTATTCAGTTTCACAACTGGATAAAGAACATGTGGATTGTTTTTTTTTAATGTACAGGAAATTCAGTATGTTAGCTGCCACACCAGAGGAAATAAGATCCTGGACTTGCTGTACGCAAACATCAAGGATGCGTACAGCTCCATACCACTACCAGAGCTTCGCCGGTCGGACCACAACCTTGTTTACCTCAACCCCTGTTATGTGCCTCTGGTCAAACGACAGCCGGTGACCAAAAAAAAACAGTGAGAAGGTGGTCAGAGGGGGGGTCCAAGAGACACCACAGGGCTGTTTTGAGGAACCTGACTGGAAGGTGCTCATGAAGCCTCATGGAGAGGACATTGATGGGCTCACAGAGTCCATCACAGACTATATCAACTTCTGTGTAGACTCAAATGTGCCATCAAGGACGGTCACCTGCTACCCAAACAACAAGCCGTTGGTGACCAAGGACATCAAAGCCCTACTGAAAGAGAAGATGAGGGCATTCAATGCTGATAACAGGGAGGAGGTGAAAAAAGTTCAGGTGCTGCTGAAGACCAAAATCAGGGATGCCAAGGAGAACTATAGGGGGAAGCTCAAGGACAACTACATGAAGGCGGTTTGATGAGGTATGCAGACCGTCACCGGCCTCAAACCGTCTGGGGGGGATAGGGGTGGACGGAGACAAAGAGAGGGGCAATGAGCTAAACCAGTTCTTTAACAGGTTGGTGGACGGAGACAAAGAGAGGGCCAATGAGCTAAACCAGTTCTTTAACAGGTTTGACACAGTTGCACCGACAATCTCCTGACCCCGCCCCCCCACCCCCCTGAGACATGCCAGCCGCCCCCCTGACAACTTCAGCGAACCAATCCATCCCCCCAACTCCAATGACTACCTCCCCCCACTTAACACCTCACCCTCAGCTTGATGACCCCTCCTTCCCCAACCACCTGAGACCCCCCTCCAGTGTGTTTGTCTACAGAACAGGTGAATAGACAGCTAAATAAGTTACACACAGGCAAGGGCGCGGGTCCTGATGGTGTGAGCCCCAGGGTGCTCAAAGCCTGCGCCCTACAGCTGTGTGGTGTGCTCCAGCACATCTTCAACATGAGCCTTAGGTTGCAGAAAGTCCCCACACGGTGGAAAACCTCATGCGTGGTCCCCAACCGCAAATGCATGCGACTACCCTCCCATATAATGAAGACCATGGAGAGGTTGGTCTTGGAACCACTCCGCCCTACAATCAAGCCCCACCTGGACCCACTCCAATTCGCCTACCAGCCCCGACTGGAAGTGGCAATGCCCAGTCCAATCAGCAAGCGCCCGGAAATCATGGTTCCAAATAGGTAGATGTCTTCCCCGTCCTCGATGGAAAGTACTGAGAGGCACATGATTCTCCATGTATCCCAGGAATCTCTCACGTACCCCGCAGCAAAGGTTCCGTCAGGGCAGGCAGGCTCCCCCGAACCTCTTTTTCTTGTCGAAAATATTTTGACTATTGCGTCGAGAGTCCAGCTGATCATATCCATGTCTGATGTTTCGATTTGAGGACAGCACGAAGAAAGAGGCTTCAAAAAAGTTCAGACAAGACAAGAACAAAGAGAGCAAGCTGGGAGAAGAGGGAGCGGGAAAAAAATGTGACCGCCCTCACCAGAGGCAAGACAGAAAGATAATGACAATAAAGTCAGTTCTATTCTATTCTATGTTTACAATAGGTTTTAGTGAAGTGTGGTAAGAACAATGGCAAGAGATTCAAGGATGAATATTGTATGTGGAGTAAAGTTTCTTATTGATTGAAGCACATAGTATTAACTCCCCATTACTGTTTCGTTTCCATTACTTTAACGTAATATTTTCGGGTCTCCCCATGTCTAGCATTAGAAGATTATAGTTGGAACAAAATGCGGCTGCTAGACTTTTGACAAGAAGAAGACAGGTTGATCAAATTACACTTAAGATGCGACTTTAAGGTTTTACTACTTACATATAAAATACTACACGGTCTAACTCCATCCTATCTTGCCGATTGTATTGTAACATATGTCCCGGCAAGAAATCTGCATTCAAAGAACTCCGGCTTATCAGTGATTCCCAGAGCCCAAAAAAAGTCTGCGGGCTATAGAGCGTTTTCTATTCGGGCTCCAGTACTTTGGAATGCCCTCCCGGTAACAGTTAGAGATGCTACCTCAGTAGAAGCATTCAAGTCCCATCTTAAAACTCATTTGTATACTCTAGTCTTTAAATAGACCCCTTGTTTAGACCAGTTGATCTGCCGTTGCTTTTCTTTTCTTGTCTGTCCCCCTCTCCTTTGTGGGGGTGGGGCACAGGTCCGGTGGTCATGGATGAAGTGCTGGCTGTCCAGAGTCGGGACCTGGGGGTGGACCGATCGCCTGTGCGTCAGTTGGGGACATCTCTGCGCTGCTGACCCGTCTCCGCTCGGGATGGTCTCCTGCTGGCCCCACTATGGACTGGACTCTCACTACTATGTTAGATCTACTATGGACTGGACTTTCCCAATATTATGCTAGACCCACTCAACGTCCATTGCATCCGGTCTCCCCTAGAGGGCACCCAAATCTGCGCACCTCTCCAAGGTTGCTCATAGTCATTCACATTGACATCCCACTGGGTTGAGTTTTTCCTTGCCCTTATGTGGGCTCTGAACCGAGGATGTCGTTGTGGCTTGTGCAGCCCTTTGAGACACTTGTGATTTAGGGGTAAAAAAATAAACATTGATTGATTACCAGTTCAGCCTTTTAGTCCTGTTAATCTTTCACTGCTTTTGTTTACGTATTTGTGTGACTACTGACTGGTCGCACTTATCATCACACCATGTACCAAATAAAAATTGCTTCGAGGTCGGTAAGCACAACCAGAATTATTCCATCCACCAGAGGCAACAGGTTGGCGCACTTTCGATTTTTGAGAAAATTAAAGGATATAAAGTGCGGCTTATAGTCCGAAATATGCAGTAAGTGTATTATTGAAGGTAAAGGGTGTGAGCTTTACCTGCCCCTTGACTACGAGTTTGACAGTGAACAGGATGAAGTCTGTGAAGAGCCTCTTCAGCAAGTTGGGTCTGAATACAAGCACACACACAGGCACACCAATGATAAAGAGGTAAAGACTGAATAAAGAAATTAAAAAACTATCTTTACATAGAAAGTTTGTGAACTTACTCTCGGTCTCCCTGCAGGCGCAAAAGTAGTTTGTCAAAGTTTAAGTAACAAGACGAAGTGTCTGCTGCTACTTTGCCTTTTCCGCAGTCTGACAGGATACATTAAAAAACAAAGCACATGTTGGTGAAAAAAAAACGTATTTATCAGTTAACCCTTGGGTAGTGTTCATATTGTTGTTAGTCAGCCAGCGTTTGTGGGTCTGATAGACCCCCTGCATTTTGTGGCTTTTAATGCCTCACAATCAAACACTTTTACGTTAAAATACTGAACAGATGTTTACCTTATCCTAATAAAGGTCTGTTCACTATTTAAACATAAAAGTGTTTGATTGTGAGGCATTAAAAGCCACAAAATGCAACGGGTCCATCAGACCCACAAACACTGGCTGAGTAACAACAATATGAACGTTGCACGGTAAATTTCTCTGCCAGTTTCTGCATCCCACTGGGATTCTTCTTTTGTGTTTCTGCACCTGCGGTTCCCACACAAGGTTGCAACATTGTTTGTCAACACTGTCTGCTCTCATTTTCTCACACATTTGACCCTCTGATGTTCTGTGTACCTCCACTCTGTCCTCCTCATGTCTAAGCCTGCAGTGTGTGTGTGTGTGTGTGTGTGTGTGTGTGTGGAACACAGAACATCAATTTTTACACTTGTATTAGTCAGTTTAAAAAGGGAAGGGTTTTTAAGCCTTTTTTAAAAGCATTCACAGTCTGTGGTGCCCTCAAGTGGTCAGGGAGGCCGTTCCACAGACTGAAAGCGGCGGAGCAGCAACCCCGGTTTCCTATTGTTTGTAGCTTTGTCCTCGGAGGTTGGCCTGTCCGGAGCGGAGATGTCGTGTGTTCCATCCATCTATTTTCTACCGCTTGTCCCTTTCTGTTTTGTTGAGCGTGCATTACATGGCTGGTAACTGTTACCTGGTACATAGTGGGGGAGTGGTTGCGTGTGGTGCACAGAACATCAATTTCCGGACATCTTATATGTAATAGAAATGTGTAGGGGGGTGTATGGTGTGTGGTCATTAAATATGTTATCTGATATATGTTCTTCACAGAAAATGAGCCAAAGTCAGTGAGTCTCAGTTTGAAAAATTAATTAATTGTATCATGGGGCGGTTTAGCTCGGTTGGTAGAGTGGCCGTGCCAGCAACTTGAGGGTTGCAGGTTTGATTCCCGCTTCCGCCATCCTAGTCACTGCCGTTGTGTCCTTGGGCAAGACACTTTACCCACCTGCTCCCAGTACTACCCACACTGGTTTGAATGTAACTTAGATATTGGGTTTCACTATGTAAAGCGCTTTGAGTCACTAGAGAAAAAGCACTATATAAAAATATAATTCCCTTCACTTCATTTTTTTTTTTAATAAAAAATGAAAACGGGTCCCACAGACCCGAACACCACACAAGGGTTAACTTAATAAAAGAAAATGAAGAAATACTCACAAAGTTTCGGATTGATTTCAAGGTCAATCTGAGACTCGATCTCAAAGTTGATTGATTGGTTAACGTTGACACTGAAACACAAAACGTCAAATATTTCAATATTTCATGTCTGTTGCCGATACACACAAAAATACAGTAGATTAGTTGTTGGTTACTTTATGACAACACCCGCCAAAAGCAAATAACAAATCGTTAAAATTAGAGATGTCCGATTATATCGGACTGTCGATATTATCGGCCGACAAATGCTTTATAATGTAATATCGGATATTATCGGTAGCAAAATTATCGGTATCAGTTTCAAAAAGTAAAATTCATGACTTTTTAAATCGCCACTGTGTAGATGGACGTAGGGAGGAGTACAGAGCGCCAATAAACCTTAAAGGCACGGCCTTTGCGGGCCGGTCCAGTCACATAATATCTAGGGCTTTTCACACACAGAAGTGAATACAAGCATACTTGGTCAACAGCCATACAGGTCACACTGAGCGTGGCCATATATAAACAACTTTAACACTGTTACAAATATGCACCACACTGTGAACCCACACCAAACAAGAATGACAAACACATTTCGGGAGAACATCCGCACCGTAACACAACATAAACACAACAGAACAAATACCCGGACACCCTTGCAGCACTAACTCTTCCGGGACGCTACAATATACACCCCCCCATACCCCGCCCACCTCAACCTCCTCATGCTCTCTCAGGAAGAACATGTCCCAAATTCCAAGCTGCTGTTTTGAGGCACGTAAAAAAAAAAAAAAAATGCACTTTGTGACTTGTTGGTATTTTTTTTTTCCATAACTTGAGTTCATTTATTTTGGAAAACCTTGTTACATTGTTTAATGCATCACAACAAAATTAGGCATAATAATGTGTTAATGCCACAGCTGTGTGAATCGGTATCGGTAACTAAGATTCAGACAATATCGGGATATCGGCAAAAAAAGCAATTATCGGACATCTCTATAAAATTCCATTCCTTTTTTTTTGAGGTGGTCAGTCATAACTTTTTTTTTTTTCCGGACATTGTGAGTTTTGGTATTAGTGTTTCTGAAAAAAAAAGACCCAATCACACATACTGTACCCCCAATTTTTACAGTTAAATAAATGTGTATGAATAATTTATACACACATACACATAGGCTCCCCTGTCAATGTGGCCCCCGAGTCAAAATTTTTGCCCAGGTCTGCCTGCAGGAGCAAAGGTCACCGCCTCTGTCTGTGGTGCTGAGGACCAGCACCGGCGGATGGGGACGGGGCATGTGCTGACGGCGAGACACAGCTGACAGGTGATTAGATTTCCCAGGTGGTACGTGTTAATCTAACCATCTGTCGTCTTTAACGGTAGGCGGCCGGGAGCAGGAGGGAGAGAGGATACGGACGTGACTGAAAGGTCATGTTCTGCTGGAGAAAGACTTTTGAATAAAATCTATGCACGTTAAAACTTTGTTAAAACTGCAGGCTTGGCTCCTGTGCCGTGTCTAGGTAGCAACTTCTACAATTATTGTAACATCTAGGTTGAATATGATGTTCTTTCTGCCAAAAATCTAATGAAAAAAACATGTTTTTTTCCGAAAAATATTTGTAGAATTTGCGTGACGGTGAATGCTGAGTGGCACTATGCACTGTAGACCAGAATGATGGTTTCATCAGTCCAGGATCTTCAGCTCTCACTGGATCGGTTCGCAGCCGAGAGTGAAGCGACTGGGATGAGAATCAGCACCTCCAAGTCCGAGTCCATGGTTCTCGCCCGGAAAAGGGTGGAGTGCCATCTCCGGGTTGGGGAGTAGACCCTGCCCCAAGTGGAGGAGTTCAAGTACCTTGGAGTCTTGTTCACGAGTGAGGGAAGAGTGGATTGGGAGGTCGACAGGCGCCTTCAGTAATGCGGACGCTGTATCGATCCGTTGTGATAAAGAAGGAGCTGAGCCGGAAGGCAAAGCTCTCAATTTACCGGTCGATCTACGTTCCCATCCTTACCTTTGGTCCTGAGCTCTGGGTTATGACCGAAACGACAAGATCACGGGTACAAGCGACTGAAATGACTTTCCTCCGCCGGGTGGCGGGACTCTCCCTTAGAGATAGGGTGAGAATCTCTGCCCTCCGGGGGGAACTCAAAGTAAAGCCGCTATTGCTCCTCCGCATCGAGAGGATCCAGATGAGTTGGTTCGGGCATCTGGTCAGGATGGCACCCGTACGTCTCCCTAGGGAGGTGTTTAGGGCACGTCCAACCGGTAGGAGGCCACGGGGAAGACCCAGGACACGTTGGGAAGACTATGTCTCGTGGCTGACCTGGGAACGCCTCGGGATCCCCCAGGAAGAGCTGGACAAAGGGGCTGGGGAGAGGGGAGTCTGGGCTTCCCTGCTTAGGCTGCTGCCCCAGCGACCCGACCTCGGATAAGCGGAAGAAGATGGATTGACCAACGAACATTTGGACAGTATGGAGTTAGTTCTGCGGACATGCTCACACCCAGCTGCCGTATCCGTAATGGATGGTCCCGGTGAAGGCGGCGGAAACGTTGCTTATCTCCATGGCGATGCCTTCACCGGCACGGAGATCAAAGGAGCTTCGACCGATCGTCAGGTTGTGAATCTCCAAACTAAAAGGAAGGGGAGAAAAACACAACTGTAAGGCACACTTTCTTTTGCCTCGGAAATAAAACGAATCCATGCAGGATAAAAATCAATTGAAATCTTTCTTTAATGACCCAAAGTGTCCTGCACATTGAATGCATATTTATTAAAGACTATTTAAAAGTTGAACTTAAACTATCCTGAAGTCTGCCTACAGTTTGGGAACAGTTGGTAATGGTTATCTGTGATGGGGTGGCGACTTGTCTAGGGTGTACCCCGCCTTCCGCCCGATTGTAGCTGAGATAGGCGCCAGCGCCCCCCGCGACCCCGAAAGGGAATAAGCGGTAGAAAATGGATGGATGGATGGTAATGGTTATGTACAGTAAAACCTTTCATGAACTCAATTCACCTTAAGGTTTATTCCTAAATATATATGTTCTACATCTTAGATGAAGAGAGCGGTTATTGCTAGAACAATTTTATCTAAGTTATCATAAAAAACTTTGTGTTGAAATGAGTTCCCGGCGAGAAGCAAAAACATGTCTTTGAAGCTACCAAGAAGAAGGCTTGTAAAACTCCACTGTGGAGGGGGGGAAGCAACATGAAGGGGTTTCTGTTTCTGTCATGTATTGTAATCAACAGGAAAAGACCGGCGTGACCCAAGAACTACAAAGTGGAGAGGAAGCAGGACTAGACTCCCCCTGCAGGTATAGTCTTTTTGAACTCTTATTTTTATTGAACCAACCTTTTCCTTTGAACTGTTCTGTAATCAAAGGCGATGGCTGTTTACGACCCCCGTCCCTTTGGAAGAAGCTGTTGCCATGTTGTCAGGGACGGTCCTAATAAAATAAGGAGGCGTGCGATCTTTTGGCCGAGCGTAATGACACCGTACAAGTGTATGGTTATACGTTTCTCCTCACTGAGCCAAACTGAATTCTGTTGCTCTTTGATTCTTTGCTTCTTGTCTTGTTTAATAGATGTCATCAGTGTTTGAACCTGATATTCCAACACGTCTGACGATTCCGGCAAGAGTGAGTGAAACCAGAGGACCATGGCAACCAACTCCTGATTGAGTAACTGCTTTTCTTCAATTCAGCTGGAATCTGATGACTGATGGAAAACCGAGGACAAGAGGAAGGAATGCAGAGTGCAGTGAGTCTCTGTTTAATTCCTTGCTTCTTGTCCTGTTTAATAGAAGTCATCAGTGTTTGAACCTGATATTCCAACACGTCTGACGAATCCGGCAAGAGTGAGTGAAACCAGAGGACCATGGCAACCAACTCCTGATTGAGTAACTGCTTTTCTTAATTTCAGCTGGAATCTGATGACTGACGGAAAACCGAGGACAAGAGGAAGGAATGCAGAGTCTCTGTTTAATTCCTGTTTAATAGATGTCATTGGTGTTTAAACCTGATTTTGGTGTTCATAGTAAACAACAAAAAAATAAGGTTTGGGGTATTGTTTACTCTATACGCATGCATTTGTCAAATGATGGCAAAGGGCACGCATTGTTGTGGGTTTCCTCAACGTCATATTCATCCCTAATGGAAAAATCGAATCAGTGGGAGCAAAAAACTCTGCCATTTTTAAATGTTTTTTTTGTTTGTTTTTTTGAGTCATCAGCTTGAAGCGTCCCTCTGTCTCTGGCTCCTTCGTTGTTATGCGTCATGAGTGTGCGTGCCATCCATCTGTCCATCCATTTTCTATCGCTTGGGTTGCGGGGGGTTGCTGGAGCCAATCTCAGCTGCATTCGGGCGGAAGGCGGTGTACACCCTGGACAAGTCGCCACCTCATCGCAGGGCATGAGTGTGCATGCGATTTTGCTCACTAGTTTCTTGTTATCCAATGACCTGGATAAATGACAGCATCCATACATAAGGAGAAAATCCATGCTGATTGGTTGGTGTTCGTATGATGAGTCACAATTGGCTAAGGTTAGCGCGACACATTACGGATTGGCCAATCAGTGGCAAGAAACCAGGAAGCAAAATCATAACAGTCACGCACTCATGTCACATGGGGACGAGGGAGTCGGAGACAGAGGGACGCTTCAAGCTGACCACTCCGAAAAACAAGTAGTTGAAAATGGCAGAGGTTTTCTCTTTCGCAGATAAGAATTGTCCTCTTTTGATGAAGACGATGGCAGGAAACCCACAATAATGTGTGTCCTTAACCATAATCTTAACTGCTCTCTTCGTCCAAGATATCCAACTCAACCCCCCCACACTCCAACCCCCAGGGGAAACCGGATGCAACGGATGTTGAGTGGGTCTAGCATAATATTGTGAAAGTCCAGTCCATAGTGGATCTAACATAATACTGTGAGAGTCCAGTCCTTTGTGGATCTAACATAATGGTGTGAGAGTCCAGTCCATAGTGGATCTAATATAATAGTGTGAGAGTACAGTCCATAGTGGATTTAATATAATAGTGTGAGAGTACAGTCCATAGTGGATCTAACATAATAGTGAGAGTCCAGTCCATAGTGGATTTAATATAATAGTGTGAGAGTACAGTCCATAGTGGATCTAACATAATAGTGTGAGAGTCCAGTCTACAGTGGATCTAACATAATAGTGAGAGTCTAGTCCATAGTGGATCTAACATAATAGTGGGAGTCCAGTCCATAGTGGATGTAACATAATAGTGTGAGAGTACAGTCCATAATGGATCAAACATAATAGTGTGAGAGTCCAGTCTACGGTGGATCTAACATAATAGTGAGAGTCTAGTCAATAGTGGATCTAACATAATAGTGAGAGTCTAGTCCATAGTGGATCTAACATAATAGTGGGAGTCCAGTCCATAGTGGATGTAACATAATAGTGTGAGAGTCCAGTCTACAGTGGATCTAACATAATATTGAGAGTCTAGTCCATAGCGGATCTAACATAATAGTGTGAGAGTCCACTCCAGAGTGAATCTAACATAATATTGACAGTCCAGTCCATAGTGGATCTAACATAATAGTGAGTGAGTCCAGTCCATAGTGGATCTAATATAATACTGTGAGAGTACAGTCCATAGTGGATCTAACATAATAGTGAGAGTCTAGTCCATAGTGGATCTAACATAATAGTGGGAGTCCAGTCCATAGTGGATGTAACATAATAGTGTGAGAGTCCAGTCCATAGTGGATCTAACATAATAGTGTGAGAGTCCAGTCTACGGTGGATCTAACATAATAGTGAGAGTCTAGTCCATAGTGGATCTAACATAATAGTGAGAGAGTCCAGTCCAGAGTGAATCTAACATAATAGTGAGAGTCTAGTCTATAGTGAATCTAACATAATAGTGAGAGTACAGTCCATAGTGGATCTAACATAATAGTGAGTGAGTCCAGTCCATAGTGGATCTAATATAATAGTGTGAGAGTACAGTCCATAGTGGATCTAATATAATAGTGTGAGAGTCCAGTCTACAGTGGATCTAACATAATAGTGAGAGTCTAGTCCATAGTGGATGTAACATAATAGTGTGAGAGTACACTCCATAATGGATCAAACATAATAGTGTGAGAGTCCAGTCTACAGTGGATCTAACATAATAGTGAGAGTCTAGTCTATAGTGGATCTAACATAATGGTGTGAGAGTACAGTCCATAGTGAATCTAACATAATAGTGAGTGAGTCCAGTCCATAGTGGATCTAACATAAAAGTGAGTGAGTCCAGTCCATAGTGGATCTAATATAATAGTGTGAGAGTCCAGTCCATAGTGGATCTAATATAATAGTGTGAGAGTACAGTCCATAGTGGATCTAACATAATAGTGTGAGAGTACGGTCCATAGTGGATCTAACATAATAGTGTGAGAGTCCAGTCCATAGTGGATCTAACATAATGGTGTGAGAGTACAGTCCATAGTGAATCTAACATAATAGTGAGTGAGTCCAGTCCATAGTGGATATAATATAATAGTGTGAGAGTACAGTCCATAGTGGATCTAACATAATAGTGAGTGAGTACAGTCCATAGTGGATATAATATAATAGTGTGAGAGTACAGTCCATAGTGGATCTAACATAATAGTGAGTGAGTCCAGTCCATAGTGGATCTAACATAATAGTGAGTGAGTCCAGTCCATAGTGGATCTAATATAATAGTGTGAGAGTACAGTCCATAGTGGATCTAACATAATAGTGTGAGAGTACGGTCCATAGTGGATCTAACATAATAGTGTGAGAGTCCAGTCCATAGTGGATCTAACATAATAGTGTGAGAGTCCAGTCTACAGTGGATCCAACATAATAGTGAGAGTCTAGTCCATAGTGGATTTAACATAATAGTGGGAGTCCAGTCCATAGTGGATGTAACATAATAGTGTGAGAGTCCAGTCTACAGTGGATCTAACATAATAGTGAGAGTCTAGTCCATAGTGGATCTAACATAATAGTGAGAGAGTCCAGTCCAGAGTGAATCTAACACAATAGTGAGAGTCTAGTCTATAGTGGATCTAACATAATGGTGTGAGAGTACAGTCCATAGTGGATCTAACATAATAGTGAGTGAGTCCAGTCCATAGTGGATATAATATAATAGTGTGAGAGTACAGTCCATAGTGGATCTAACATAATAGTGTGAGAGTACGGTCCATAGTGGATCTAACATAATAGTGAGTGAGTCCAGTCCATAGTGGATCAAATATAATAGTGTGAGAGTCCAGTCCATAGTGGATCTAACATAATAGTGTGAGAGTCCACTCTACAGTGGATCTAACATAATAGTGAGAGTCTAGTCCATAGTAGATCTAACATAATAGTGAGAGTCCAGTCCATAGTGGATCTAACATAATAGTGAGAGTCCAGTCCATAGTGGATGTAACATAATAGTGAGAGTACAGTCTATAGTGGATCTATTATAATAGTGTGAGAGTCCAGTCCATAGTGAATCTAACATAATAGTGAGTGAGTCCAGTCCATAGTGGATCTAACATAATAGTGGGAGTCGAGTCCATAGTGGATTTAATATAATAGTGTGAGAGTACAGTCCATAGTGGATCTAACATAATAGTGTGAGAGTCCACTCTACAGTGGATCTAACATAATAGTGAGAGTCTAGTCCATAATGGATCTAACACAATAGTGAGAGTCCAGTCCATTGTGGATGTAACATAATAGTGAGAGTACAGTCCATAGTGGATCTAACAAAATAGTGTGAGAGTCCAGTCTACAGTGGATCTAACATAATAGTGAGAGTCTAGTCCATAATGGATCTAACACAATAGTGAGAGTCCAGTCCATTGTGGATGTAACATAATAGTGAGAGTACAGTCCATAGTGGATCTAACATAATAGTGGGAGTCCAGTCCATAGTGGATGTAACATAATAGTGTGAGAGTCCAGTCCATAGTGGATCTAACATAATAGTGTGAGAGTCCAGTCTACGGTGGATCTAACATAATAGTGAGAGTCTAGTCCATAGTGGATCTAACATAATAGTGAGAGAGTCCAGTCCAGAGTGAATCTAACATAATAGTGAGAATCTAGTCTATAGTGAATCCAACATAATAGTGAGAGTACAGTCCATAGTGGATCTAACATAATAGTGAGTGAGTCCAGTCCATAGTGGATCTAATATAATAGTGTGAGAGTACAGTCCATAGTGGATCTAATATAATAGTGTGAGAGTCCAGTCTACAATGGATCTAACATAATAGTGAGAGTCTAGTCCATAGTGGATCTAACATAATAGTGGGAGTCCAGTCCATAGTGGATGTAACATAATAGTGTGAGAGTACACTCCATAATGGATCAAACATAATAGTGTGAGAGTCCAGTCTACAGTGGATCTAACATAATAGTGAGAGTCTAGTCTATAGTGGATCTAACATAATGGTGTGAGAGTACAGTCCATAGTGAATCTAACATAATAGTGAGTGAGTCCAGTCCATAGTGGATCTAACATAATAGTGAGTGAGTCCAGTCCATAGTGGATCTAATATAATAGTGTGAGAGTACAGTCCATAGTGGATCTAACACAATAGTGAGAGTCTAGTCTATAGTGGATCTAACATAATGGTGTGAGAGTACAGTCCATAGTGAATCTAACATAATAGTGAGTGAGTCCAGTCCATAGTGGATCTAACATAATAGTGAGTGAGTCCAGTCCATAGTGGATCTAATATAATAGTGAGTGAGTCCAGTCCATAGTGGATCTAACATAATAGTGAGTGAGTCCAGTCCATAGTGGATCTAATATAATAGTGTGAGAGTACAGTCCATAGTGGATCTAACATAATAGTGTGAGAGTACAGTCCATAGTGAATCTAACATAATAGTGAGTGAGTCCAGTCCATAGTGGATCTAATATAATAGTGAGTGAGTCCAGTCCATAGTGGATCTAACATAATAGTGAGTGAGTCCAGTCCATAGTGGATCTAATATAATAGTGTGAGAGTACAGTCCATAGTGGATCTAACATAATAGTGTGAGAGTACAGTCCATAGTGAATCTAACATAATAGTGAGTGAGTCCAGTCCATAGTGGATATAATATAATAGTGTGAGAGTACAGTCCATAGTGGATCTAACATAATAGTGTGAGAGTACGGTCCATAGTGGATCTAACATAATAGTGTGAGAGTCCAGTCCATAGTGGATCTAACATAATAGTGTGAGAGTCCAGTCTACAGTGGATCCAACATAATAGTGAGAGTCTAGTCCATAGTGGATCTAACATAATAGTGGGAGTCCAGTCCATAGTGGATGTAACATAATAGTGTGAGAGTCCAGTCTACAGTGGATCTAACATAATAGTGAGAGTCTAGTCCATAGTGGATCTAACATAATAGTGAGAGAGTCCAGTCCAGAGTGAATCTAACACAATAGTGAGAGTCTAGTCTATAGTGGATCTAACATAATGGTGTGAGAGTACAGTCCATAGTGGATCTAACATAATAGTGAGTGAGTCCAGTCCATAGTGGATATAATATAATAGTGTGAGAGTACAGTCCATAGTGGATCTAACATAATAGTGTGAGAGTACGGTCCATAGTGGATCTAACATAATAGTGAGTGAGTCCAGTCCATAGTGGATCTAATATAATAGTGTGAGAGTCCAGTCCATAGTGGATCTAACATAATAGTGTGAGAGTCCACTCTACAGTGGATCTAACATAATAGTGAGAGTCTAGTCCATAGTAGATCTAACATAATAGTGAGAGTCCAGTCCATAGTGGATCTAACATAATAGTGAGAGTCCAGTCCATAGTGGATGTAACATAATAGTGAGAGTACAGTCTATAGTGGATCTATTATAATAGTGTGAGAGTCCAGTCCATAGTGAATCTAACATAATAGTGAGTGAGTCCAGTCCATAGTGGATCTAACATAATAGTGGGAGTCGAGTCCATAGTGGATTTAATATAACAGTGTGAGAGTACAGTCCATAGTGGATCTAACATAATAGTGTGAGAGTCCACTCTACAGTGGATCTAACATAATAGTGAGAGTCTAGTCCATAGTGGGCCGAGCAGGAGACCATTACGAGCGGAGACGGGTCAGCAACGCAGAGATGCCCCCTGTCGATGCACAGGCGAGCGGTCCACCCCGGTTCCCAACTCTGTACAGCCAGCACTTCATCCAAGGCCACCGGACCTTTCCCTTTTCACAAGCGAGAGGGGGGCAGAGCAGAAAAGAAAAGAAACGGCAGATCAACTGGTCTAAAAAGGGGGGTCTATTTAAAGGCTGGAGTATACAAAGGAGTTTTAAGATGGGACTTTTGATGAGGTGGCAACTGGGATAGGCTCCAGCCCCCTCACCACGGACAAGCAGTAAAAAAAAAAAATGGATGGATTGATTGACTTTCTAAAATATTTTTTGTTAACAATATAATTTGTTTGGCGCCAACACACAATTAAGGGTTATATTTCCTATTTTTGATCATTCTATGCTAAAACTCAACCCTGTTACTCTCAGTCCTGTTCCTCAAATGGGTCGTTTCAGTTCAATACACCTTTGAAGTGGTGCTATGTGTGTTTTATCACATTTAGAGTATTTATATCAAGTGTTTTGTAAATACTTTTCCAGGCCGTATGAGACCACGCCCAAAAAGGGCACCGACTTCTCGGCCTTCACGCCAGGATATCTGGCATGCTGGAACGCCGCCTCGATCACTTTGGTGGTTTTCTCGTTCACTGCGTCAACCAAGCACAAAGATGCCATCACAACTTTTTATCCTCCGTGGCTGGGATGGATAAACGATGAGAAGAAAATGGCGTACTCACAGACGACGGCTGCGGGGTAGGTGAGGCGACACACGGCGCCGGTGGACGCGTACGCCGAGTCGGCGTTTGGCAGACACGTGTCACATGACCCCAGCAGAATCAAGAGAAGGAGAAGAAGAGACGCCGGCAAAACTCCGACGATCATTTTTTTTCCCCTCCAAATGTCTTTGTTCATTCAACGACAACTTCCGGGTTTTTTCCCGAATCCTGGAACAAAATGTTGACTTCAAGCTGCTGCAAACGTCTTCAAAATTTAATTTGATCTTCGGAATCCGCCAGCTTTGATTACTGTCAGGACACAAAAAAACGACAATGTCATCAAACGTAGAAGAGAGTGACTGATTTGACTGCAATTAAGAATTCATTAAAATGCTCAGTGGAAAATTATGCAGTCTAAGAAACAAACATGCAAATGACACATTCAGTTCGAACAGAGTTTTGAACCTTTAACCTGATGACTGTGAGGCCAACATGCGAATTGTTAGGTCGGTATATCCTGATCCGTTGCCCGGATCATGTTTTATTTTAGTTGGACTCCCTTAGTTCTGTTTCAGCACCGGTTTGTGTTTTCTTGGTTGCCATGGGTGCTGATTATTTCCACCTGCCTCTGATTAGTGTTCGGGACGCTCACCTGCTCCTGGGCATTAATCAGAGGGATATTTATACCTGCTTTTCGCCACACTTAGACCCTGTTTACACTAAGCCGGCTAAGGGTATCCAGGGTAAATCACACCTAACCTTATCCGTGTCCACACACAACAATGCCACCATTTAAGACCCCCGACCCCCTCCGTCCATCGGAGCAACGTGAAAAAAAAACAAAAAAAAACGTCCATCTGGTCTCCAGTCGATCAATCAATCAGTCATCCATCCATCCATCCATCCATCTTCTCCCGCTTATCCGAGGTCGGGTCGCGGGAGCAACAGCCTAAGCAGGGAAACCCAGTCTTCCCTCTCCCAAGCCACTTTGCCTAGCTCTTCCCGGGGGATCCCGAGGCGTTCACAGGCCAGCCGGGAGACATAGTCTTCCCAACGTGTCCTGGGTCTTCCCCATGGCCTCCTACCTGTCGGACGTGCCTGAAACACCTCCCTAGGGAGGCGTTCGGGTGGCATCCTGACCAGATGCCCGAACCACCTCATCTGGCTCCTCTCGATGTGGAGGAGCAGCGGCTTTACTTTGAGCTCCTCCCGGATGGCAGACCTTCTCACCCTATCTCTAAGGGAGAACCCCGCCACACGGCGGAGGAAACTTATTTCGGCCGCTTGTACCCGTGATCTTGTCCTTTCGGTCATAACCAAAGCTCATGACCATAGGTGAGGATGGGAACGTAGATCGACCGGTAAATTGAGAGCTTTGCCTTCCGGCTCAGCTCCTTCTTCACCACAACGGATCGATACAACGTCCGCATTACTGAAGACGCCGCACCGATCCGCCTGTCGATCTCACGATCCACTCTTCCCCCACTCGTGAACAAGACTCCTAGGTACTTGAACTCCTCCACTTGGGACAAGGTCTCCTCCCCAATCCGTAGATGGCACTCCACCCTTTTCCGGGTGAGAACCATGGACTCGGACTTGGAGGTGCTGATTCTCATTCCGGTCGCTTCACACTCGGCTGCAAACCGATCCAGTGAGAGATGAAGATCCCGGTCAGATGAAGCCATCAGGACCACATCATCTGCAAAAAGCAGAGACCTAATCCTGCGGTCACCAAACCGGAACCCCTCAACGCCTTGACTGCGCCTAGAAATTCTGTCCATAAAAGTTATGAACAGAATCGGTGACACAGGACAGCCTTGGCGGAGTCCAACCCTCACTGGAAATGTGTTCAACTTACTGCCGGCAATGCGGACCAAGCTCTGGCACTGATCGTACAGGGAACGGACCGCCACAATAAGACAGTCCGATACCCCATACTCTCTGAGCACTCCCCACAGGACTTCCCGGGGTACACGGTCGAATGCCTTCTCCAAGTCCACAAAGCACATGTAGACTGGTTGGGCAAACTCCCATGCACCCTCAAGAACCCTGCCGAGAGTATAGAGCTGGTCCACAGTTCCACGACCAGGACGAAAACCACACTGTTCCTCCTGAATCCGAGGTTCGACTATCCGGCGTAGCCTCCTCTCCAGTACACCTGAATAAACCTTACCGGGAAGGCTGAGGAGTGTGATCCCGCGATAGTTGGAACACACCCTCCGGTCCCCCTTCTTAAAGAGAGGAACCGCCACCCCGGTCTGCCAATCCAGAGGTACCGCCCCCGATGTCTCAATCAGTCGATCAATGTTTATTTATATAGCCCTAAATCACAGGTGTCTCAAAGGGCTGAACAAGCCCCAATGACATCCTCAGTTCAGATCCCACATCAGGACAAGGAAAAACTCAACCTAGTGGGATGACAATGAGATACCTTGGAGAGGACCGCAGATGTGGGTGACCCCCCCACTAGAGGAGACCCGTGCAATGGACGTCGAGTGGGTCTAGCATGATATACAAACCCCGTTTCCATATGAGTTGGGAAATTGTGTTAGATGTAAATATAAACAAAATACAATGATTTGCAAATCCTTTTCAACCCATATTCAGTTGAATGCACTACAAAGACAACATATTTGATGTTCAAACTCATAAACTTTTTTTTTGTACAAATAATAATCAACTTAGAATTTCATGTCTGCAACACGTGCCAAAGTAGTTGGGAAAGGGCATGTTCACCACTGTGTTACATCACCTTTTCTTTTAACAACACTCAATAAACGTTTGGGAACTGAGGAAAGTAATTGTTGAAGCTTTGAAACTGGAATTCTTTCCCATTCATGCTTGATGTACAGCTTTAGTTGTTCAACATTCCAGGGTCTTGTGGTCGTATTTTACGCTTCATAATGCGCCACACATTTTCGATGGGAGACATGTCTGGACTGCAGGCGGGCCACGAAAGTACCCGCACTCTTTTTTTTTACGAAGCCACGCTGTAGTAAAACGTGGCTTGGCATTGTTTTGCTGAAATAAGCAGGGGCGTCCATGATAACATTGCTCGGATGACAACATATGTTGCTCCAAAACCTGTAAGGACTTTTCAGCATTAATGGAGCCTTCACAGATGTGTAAGTTACCCATGCCTTGGGCACTAATGCACCCTCATACCATCACAGATGCTGGCTTTTGAACTTTGCGCCTAGAACAGGGCTCGGCAACCCGCGGCTCCGGAGCCGCATGTGGCTCTTTGGCAACTCTGATGCGGCTCAGCTGCACAATTGCCGACCCCCCAGATTGTTGCGGGGAGATTCCGGAATTCAATGCCTCTCCTGGAGTCAACGTTCTCCAATTTTCACTCGGACTACAATATTAAGGGCATGCCGTGATGATATTACTCTTAACGTACTCTTGAACGTCATCGCGCCCGCCATTCACGGAATGCTATGAGATTGCAAGGCATACTGGGTGACACAGAGTACACTGACGGTTGTGATATAAACAACTTTAACACTCCTACTAATATGCGCCACATTGTGAACCCACACAAAAGAATGACAAACACATTTCGGGAGAAAATCCTCACAGTAACACAACAAATACCCAGAATCCTTTGCATCCATGAAACATCCTGACTATGTTATATACACCCCCCCCCATGCGTGGTTGAGGTGAGCGGGGTTTGGTTGCCGACCCCTGGCCTAGAACAACCTGGATGTTTTTTTCCTCTTTGTTCGGAAGGACACCACATCCACAGTTTCCAAAAAACTATTTGAAATGTGGATTCGTCAGACCACAGAACACTTTTCCACTTTGCATCAGTCCATCTTAGGTGAGCTCGGGCCCAGCTAAGCCGGCAGCGTTTCAGGATATTGTTGATAAATGGGTTTGGGTTTGCATAGTAGTGTTTTAACTTGCACTTACAGATGTAGCGACCAACTGTAGTTACTGAAAGTGGTTTATGAAGTGTTCCTGAGCCCATGTGGTGACATCCTTTACACACTGACGTCGGTTTTTGATGCAAAGGATATTTGATCGAAGGACTGTAATATCATCGCTTACATGAAGTGATATCTCCAGATTCTCTGAACCTTTTGATGATTTTACGGACCGTAGATGGTAACATCCCTAAATTCCTTGCAATAGCTCGTTGAGAAATATTGTCCTAAAAGTGTTCGACAATTTGCTTACAAATTGGTGACCCTCACCCCATCCTTGTTTGGGAATTACTTAGCATTTCATGGAAGCTGCTTTTATACCCAATCATGGCACCCACCTGTTCCCAATTAGCCTGCACACCTGTGGGATGTTCCATATAAGTGTTTGATGAGCATTCCTCAACTTTATCAGTATTTATTGCCACCTTTCCTAACTTCTTTGTCACGTGTTGCTGGCATCAAATTCTAAAGTTAATGATTATTTGCAATCAATTTAAACATCAAATATGTTGTCTTTGTAGCATATTCAACTGAATATGGGTTGAAAATGATTTGCAAATCATTGTATTCCGTTTATATTTACATCTAACACAATTTCCCCAACTCATATGGAAACGGGGTTTGTAAAAAAAAAATATATATCTGGGAATATCCGACGGGCCAGATTGAAAATCTTAATTGGCCGCCTTAATTTGGCCAGGTCTGCGGTTGAGAATTTCGCCTCATGTCAGTTACTGTTTGTCCTCCAAAATACGTAGAAACCAGACATTTTCAAGTGCAAAGAGTCAACAACTTGAACATGAAACGATAGAAGGTGAAATATAGCAATAACAGCGTATTAAATAATAATATTATTGTTACTCACCTGCTATTTTTTAAATATTACAATACACCAAAATGCAAATATTCCAGAGTGTCCAAAAGTACTACATAGAAGTTCCTGATAATTTGCAGCACTGGTAAATACTTGAGTGCTTTTGCTTTATTTGTACTAGCTGGATGTCACTGATTGACAGCACAACAATCCTGCTGGTCTTTGTGAGGAACTATCTCGTGTCCAAAGTGCAGCGTGGTTCTTCTCGACCATTTCCCACCCCCAAATATAAAAAATAAAGACTAAAGCAAAAAAAAAAAAAATATATATATATATATATATATATATACTTGTGTTTTATGCAGAAGTGACTATTAGAAATGTCACCACGTGAACGTTGTGTTGACAAATTGGATTTATTTATGTCGCGTTTGAACCTGCAAACAACTCCGTCCTCTCCGGGAAATCAATAGTACTCCAAAAAAAAAAGAAGATCAGAACTTTGAACTCGTCGTTTATCCTCACTGCTGTCAATTCTACGTATTAATTAAATAAAATTCGACAAGCAAAGAAAAAAGAAAGATTCAAGTTTTGATTAAAATAAAGTATTATTTACATATTCACCAGTTTAAATTGTGATCATAATTAGATTAAAACAAAAAAAAATCTCATGTATATACATCCATCCATCAATTTTCTACCGCTTATTCCCTTTTGGAGTCCCGGGGGGCGCTGGCGCCTATCTCAGCTACAATCGGGCGGAAGGCGGGGTACACCCTGGACAAGTCGCCACCTCATCGCAGGGCCAACAGTGGGGCAAAAAAGTATTTAGTCAGCCACCGATTGTGCAAGTTCTCCCACTTAAAATGATGACAGAGGTCTGTAATTTCAACTGTGAGAGACAGAATGTGGGGAAAAAAATCCGGGAATTCACATTGTAGGGATTTTAAAGAATTTATTTGTAAAATATGGTGGAAAATAAGTATTTGGTCAACCATTCAAAGCTCTCACTGATGGAAGGAGGTTTTGGCTCAAAATCTCACGATACATGGCCCCATTCATTCTTTCCTTAACACGGATCAATCGTCCTGTCCCCTTAGCAGAAAAACAGCCCCAAAGCATGATGTTTCCACCCCCATGCTTAACAGTAGGTTTGGTGTTCTTGGGATGCAACTCAGTATTCTTCTTCCTCCAAACACGACGGGTTGAGTTTATACCAAAAAGTTCTATTTTGGTTTCATCTGACCACATGACATTCTCCCAATCCTCTGCCGTATCATCCATGTATACATTTTTATATCAACTCAACTCGATCCCCTGGGAAGAGCTAGACGAAGTGGCTGGGGAGAGGGAAGTCTGGGCTTCCCTGCTTAGGCTACTACCCCCACAACCTGACCTCGGATAAGCGGAAGAAGATGGATGGATGGATGGATGTTTTCCTGAGGTGCAAAGCGACTGGATCGGACATGTCATGAGAGTAATGACATTTTAGGGTTAGGCTTGGGTTAACCCCAACCCTAACCCCCTAACCCTAATCCTAACCCCAAACCCAACCCTAACCCTAACCCTGCCCCCGTGACCCGACCTCAGATAAGCAGTAGATGATTGTCCTCGAAACTTGAATTTAAGTTACTTGCCAGGCGAAATCTTTCAAATCTCCAGATCCGTTGGTCCCACTCTTGTGGATTTGAAAAGTCAAAAGGACTCCGGTGGCTGGATGTAGAACGTGGCGCACAGTCCCGGGGCAACCACCGGAGCGTCGGGTTGCCGTGCAGGCGCTACGGCGGCTCAGTCCCCCTTGCTCATGTTGTCCTTGACTTCTTTCTCCACAGACGCGTACAAACTCTCTTCACTTGGCTCGAACTCCACATTAACTACAGGACTTCCGACACTATGTCGCGTTACTGAATAACATACTTGAGTCCAGCCGTACTTTATAACGTGGATACTTTTATTACCTCAATCACACGTGTTTCCCGCTCCGTCGTGACTCCATAGCCTGTCGACTCTGTAGTTCTCCCCACCACATACAGTGGGGCAAAAGAGTATTTAGTCAGCCAACGATTGTGCAAGTTCTCCTACTTAAAATGATGACAGAGGTCTGTAATTTCAACTGTGAGAGACAGAATGGGGGGGGAAAAAAACATCCGGGAATTCACATTGTAGGAATTTTAATGAATTTATTTGTAAATTATGGTGGAAAATAAGTATTTGGTCACTTTAAACAAGGAAGATCCCTGGTTCTCACAGACCTGTAAATTCTTCTTTAAGAAGCTCTTCTGTCCTACACTCGTTACCTGTATTAATGGAACCTGTTTGAACTCGTTATCTGTATAAAAGACACCTGTCCACAGTCTCAAACAGTCAGACTCCAAACTCCACTATGGCCAAGACCAAACAGCTGTCAAAGGACACCAGGAAAAGAATTGTAGACCTGCACCAGACTGGGAAGAGTGAATCTACAATAGGCAAGCAGCTTAGTGTGAAAAAATCAACCGTGGGAGCAATTGTCAGAAAATGGAAGACATACAAGACCACTGATAATCTCCCTCAATCTGGGGCTCCACGCAAGATCTCATCCCGTGGGGTCAAAATGATCATGAGAACGGTGAGCAAAAATCACAGAACCAACCACACAGGGGGACCTGGTGAACGACCTACAGAGAACTGGGACCAAAGTAGAGGTTACTATCAGTAACACACTATGCCGACAGGTAATCAAATCCTGCAGTGCCAGACGTGTCCCCCTGCTTAAACCAGTGCATATCCAGGCCCATCTGAAGTTGCCAGAGAGCACATGGATGATACAGCAGAGGATTGGAAAAATGTCATGTGGTCAGATGAAACCGAAATAGAACTTTTTGGTATAAACTCAACTCGTCGTGTTTGGAGGAAGAAGAATACTGAGTTGCATCCCAAGAACACCATTCCTACTGTGAAGCATGGGGGTGGAAACATCATGCTTTGGGGCTGTTTTTCTGCTAAGGGGACAGTATGACTGATCCGTGTTAAGGAAAGAATGAATGGGGTCATGTATCGTGAGATTTTGAGCCAAAACCTCCTTCCATCAGTGAGAGCTTTGAAGATGAAACGTGGCTGGGTCTTCCAGCATGACAATGTTTCCAAACACACCGCCCGGGCAACGAAGGAGTGGCTCCGTAATAAGCATTTGAAAGTCCTGGAGTGGCCTAGCCAGTCTTCAGACCTCATCCCCATAGAAAATCTGTGGAGGGAGTTGAAAGTCTGTGTTGCTCGGCAACAGCCCCAAAACATCACTGCTCTCGAGAAGATCTGCATAGTGGAATGGGCCAAAATACCAGCTACTGTGCGTGCAAACCCGGTAAAGACCTACAGTAATCGTTTGACCTCTGTTACTGCCAACAAAGGTTATATTACAAAGTATTGTGTTGAATTTTTGTATTTGACCAAATACTTATTTTGCACCATAATTTACAAATAATTTAAATTACTAGATTTTTTTTCCACATTCTGTCTCTCACAGTTGAAGTGTACCTATGATGAAAATGACAGACCTCTGTCATCATTTTAAGTGGGAGAACTTGCACAATCGGTGGCTGACTAAATACTTTTTTGTCCCACTGTATGTCTTTGCACACTGTATAAACAATACAAAAGCATTATCAATTAATTATGTAAATAATATTAACAATTGACTTTAGAACCACGCAATCATAATTAAATACATTTAAGTATATTCTAATTAGTGTACATTATTTTACCCTCATTTTAGTCATGTCAATCATGTGTGATAATGAAACACTTAAAAGAAAATCAACTCACACAAACAGAAACTAACAAAAGGTGCTGGTTTAATAGCAAACGCTACAAATAATTAAAAAAAAGAGCTCAGATAACACATCATCTAACTGTCATTTCTTTTTCAGCATCCACAATATTCCACATAAAATACATTATCTGATTGGAGCAACAAAAGTGCTGGTAAAGGAAAAAAAAACGAGAAAAATCATCTAACTGGGTGCATGGTCCTTGGTGTGAGGTCTTAAATGTATGGTCCTTGGGTGCATACTTGCCAACCTTGAGACCTCCAAATTCGGGACATGGGGGGGGGGGGGGGGGGGGTTCAGTGGTAGCGGTGGGTGCATATTGTAGCGTCCCTGAAGAGTTAGTGCTGCAAGGGCTTCGGGCTATTTGTTCTGTTGTGTTTATGTTGTGTTACAGTGCGGATGTTGTCCCGAAACGCGTTTGGCATGCTTGTTTGGTGTGGGTTCACAGTGTGGCGCTTATTTGCAACAGTGTTAAAGTTGTTCATACGGCCACCCTCAGTGTGACCTGTATGGCTGTTGACCAAGTATGCCTTGCATTCACTTATGTGTGTCGCATATATTACGTGACCGGTCTAGCACGCTGTTTGTATGGAGGAAAAACGGACGTGACGACAGGTAGTAAAAAGGACGTTAAAGGCAGAAGGCACTACCCCCAATATTGTTGTCCGGGTGGAAATCGGGAGAAGTTTGGGAGAATGGTTGCCCCGGGAGACTTTCGGGGGGGGGTGGTCACTCCGGGAAAATCGGGAGGGTTGGCAAGTATGCTTGGGTGTAAGATCCTTGGTTGTATTGTATTGGTGCAGGGTTTGGATAGACCAGTCTAACCTCAAATATTTCCCTCAATCCCACATGTTCATATGAAAACAAAAATGATCTAAATCGAAGTCTAAAAAAAAAAAAGCCCCAAAAATCAGTAGATCCCTGCTTTTAATTTCGAGGCTGCTGTAAATAATCCCAACATCTTTATTTTCGAAACCTCAAAGCAAGGGGGCCCAACATGATGCTCACGGGCCAAATTTGGTCGTTCACAACTTTTTGTTTGGCCTGTAAGGGTGGCGTTCAAATGTAAAACATATTCCTACTGACCTCTTTCAAGCGCAAACATTTAACAATGTCCACTACCTTATAAATAGCGGTGTGGAGCTAAACTCCTCACTCATAGAGCTGAGGTACGCTTCAATTTGCTCCATTGGCACATTTAGACTTAGGCTTTTGGAGATAAACAGTCTGAAGGCCAATAAGTTCCACACACCATGATCAAATTCCACGTATTACCTGGTTGCAGGTTTTTAATGACAACGTCCAACATCCCCTAGTTTTTGGTCAAGTTGGGAGTTTTTCCTTCCACCGCGTGAAGTAGTCCATTGTTGCTAACTTGGCCTCAAGTCCGTTTGGGGGAAGCTAAGGTTAGTTGGCCACGCCCTGACGACCGTCGGGTATGAGCGAAGAGAAGAAGGTCTTTAGGAAAACCCAGACTGTCCACATGATGGATGAACTGTTTGGAGGCACCAGCACAGCAGTCATTGGCTCCTGGTTGTCTGCAGCACCTTCCATCTGTCCTACAGCAGCCTAAAGAGAAAAAAACACAATGACTTTGTACACAAATTCTATGAGTCGAGTCTTGAACCAACAGTAGTTCTCTTACAGGATTTGGGATTCTGTTCTCGTTCTCCTGGTTGTTTTGGACTTCAGGGGGATGCAGCTGGTTGGGTCCTGGGGCCTGCTCTCGTCTTCTTAAAGTGAACCAGCCTGTGGTGTGACTGCACCCCCCAACAAAAAAACCACACATTAAGGAAATCATGTAGACTCTACATTATGTAAAGATTGTTTAAAAACAAGGGGTGTCAAATTATCGCGTTAATTAGTCATAATAAACGCATTCATCTCATTTGTAATCTCTAACGTTACTGTCTATGTATGCCTGTGACTGAGTTTCCTCACACTTTTAATGTGGTCGATTTGCTTGGGTGTAAAATAGAGATGTCCGATAATAAAATGTAATATCGGAAAGGATCGGTATCGGTTTAAACAAGTAAAATTTATGACTTTTTAAAACGCCGCTGTATGGAGTGGTACACGGACGTAGGGAAAGGTACAGAGCGCCAATAAACCTTAAAGGCACTGCCTTTGCGTGCCGGCCCAATTGCATAATATCTACAGCTTTTCATACACACACAAGTGAATGCCATGCATACTTGTTCAACAGCCATACAGGTCACACTGAGGGTGGCCGTATAAACAACTTTTAACACTGATACAAATATGCGCCACACTGTGAACTCACACCAAACAACAATGACAAACACATTTCGGGAGAACATCCGCACCGTAACACAACATAAACACAACAGAACAAATACACAGAACCCCTTGCAGCACTAGCTCTTCCGAGACGCTACAATATACATGCTATCTCGGGAGAGCATGTCCCAAATTCCAAGCTGCTGTTTTGAGGAATGTTAAAAAAAAAAACAATGCACTTTGTGACTTCAATAATAAATATGGCAATGCCATGTTGGCATTTTTTTTACATAACATGAGTTGATTTACTTTGGAAAACCTTTTGTTTAATGCATCCAGCGGGGCATCACAACAAAATTAGGCATAATAATGTGTTAATTCCACGACAATGTATCGGTTAATATCGTAATCTGTAATTAAGAGTTGGACATTATCGGAATATCGGATTTCGGCAAAAAAGCCACTATTGGACATCTCTAGCCACAACACAACAACGTTCTTCTGTAGCATGATTGAAAAAGCCACAACACAATAACAAAAAGCAGTAACAAAACAACTTTTGACCAAAACAACAATATAAGGACGCAACGAATGTGACAGCAATCAAATTTTGGCAACAGACCAATTATTCCTGAGGCAGAAAGTTGAAAACGAACAATGTTGAAAATCCAAAGTTTGAAAAGTTTAATTGAATTGTGACCACTTTTGAGTCATAAATAACTTTTTTTAACGTTTTTAATCATTCTAACATACAGAAGGCAAATTTGCCAAGCACAGATCGATGTCTTTCCGTCTTCGGAATTTAAATTAAAATATCGGTTCATTGTTACATGCCTAGTTAAGTCTTCTTAAAAGACGTGTTAAGACCTGTAGAAAGATGTGTTCAAGACATGAAAAAAGAATAAGCAGAGAAAGTCATGTAAAAAGATGTGTTAGACATGTTGGAACGTGCTGAAACACATGTCAAAAGAGTTGTTCAAGATCTGTCCAAATGTATTCAAAGACTTGCTTTTCTCTCTGGCACTTATCGAGGGTGGACACTCCCCTTATCTCTCCTGCTTGCTTCTTTGTCTTGTCTTAATTTTTGTGTCCTCTCTTTTTGCACTGCTCTCCAAATCAACATTGGAACTATTTAACTGGCCTTAACGAAATTGACGAGAACTTTGGTTTAAGGGAACCTGCTTGTAGTTGTTGCTGGACACACGACGGACTCTTGGGAGAAGAAGAAATGCCACGTGCCTGGTGACCCTTTTCTTTATAGGGCGTGAAGATATTTAACTATTCGGAATTATGACAAAAGGACATCTGCTGATTGGAGTAAGCGTCGCTCTAGTTTGTCGACAAATTGGAAGTTGCTGGCAGTCTTCAAAATACCCCAAAGCTGCCACAAATGTTTTGAAGATGCGGTAAAAACTGTGTACACTTATGATTTTGGATCACATCGGACACTCTGCTTCGCAGGTTTGAGGACCAGTCATCGACAATTGAGAGGGAAAAGCTCATTTTATTTTCACTCGTATACAAATCATTCCAACTTGGATTGTTTCCCTGGTTTCGAGACTCTCCTGAAGGACAGTGAAGCAAAGACACAACAAACTTCCTTCTTGTCTCTCATGGACACACACCTGTTGTTGGGGTAGCGACTGCACGACATCAAGGCCGCGGAACAGAGAGACGCTGCAGGCTTACAAACAAACATGCATCCACAAAAATATACGCCACACATACCCACCCCCAACCCAACGCCCTGGACGCAAATCCCATAGGGGTGATGAAAGGATGGTCAGCGCCTGAGAGTTGCGGCCTACCGTCATGACCCCGCACTCTCTTCCCTCTGTTGCTAGATATCTCGAGATGTATGTTGTAATATGTATATGTGCATTGCTATGGATGTTTTTTCCCAGTCTAAATTGGATTTTTTTACTCATCCTTCCCCAGCGTTGACCTTTTCCCCATCTTTTACGGGGCGCCTTGTGGCGACCCATCAGCGTTCCTGTTCTGTAACCCTGTACACTGTGTTTGTTTAATCTAGAACGGGTTTGTGCTGAAAACAAAGTTTTGTTGTACTTGTGCAATGACTATAAAGACCTATCCCTATCCGTGTTAAAGACTTGTGTATGTCGTGTTCAAGTTTGTTGAAAGACAGGTTAAAGATGTATTAAATGTGTTGAAAATAGGTTTGAGATTTGTTACGGGTTAAAAAGTGTTAAAAGACATGTCTATAGATGTGCTAGACATGTTAAAATACGTGCTAAAACACGTTTTACATCCATCCATTTTCTACCGCTTGTCCCTTTTGGGTTTGCGGGGGGCGCTGGAGCCTGACTCAGCTACATATGTGTGTAAAAATAAATTACATACGTGGAAAGATGCCTTTAAAGATGTGTTCAAAATGTGTTGAAATGTTCAAATGACGTGTTGAAAGACATCCTTAAAACATGTTGTAAGAGGTGTTCAAGACGTGTTAATTATCATACTTAGAGGTGATGCAAAATTGCTAATCTAGTTTGTATATGGCATGTTCAATTAGCATTGATGTGGAGAACAGAAAGCATCAATAAAATTCAAACTCCACACAAAGTCTGTGTCTGTGCGGAAAGAACACCTGATTTGAAGTATTTGAGTGTGCTAGTAGAGGCCAATGTAAGAGGGGACTCACAGGTACATGATGAAAAGGGTGGCCATCACCAGCAGGAAGTGACTTAGGCTGGAGTTGAAGTACACAATCATGAGCATCACCCCCAACCTGGCAGCAGAGTACAGCCAGTCCAGCCAGTCTCGTTCCAGGTCTTCTTCGTCCTCCATCACAGGCCCGCCTTGAGCATTCATTCTCATGTTCTGATTGGCTATGGCTGGGTCGATGAAGGCACCGTCCTGTGCCGGATTCTGATTTGCTGGCTGTATGTGGATGTGGTTCTGGTTGGCTATCGGTGCTGGTACAGGTACCTGGTGCGCGTGGACGGCAGGGAGTTGGCCAACGGTTGCAGGTGATACAGCGGGGGCTGTGCCAGCTGCTGCCAAGGCTGCGTGGCTGTTGGTAAAACACAGATTTTGTCATGTCCTGTCAAAATATTGTGAACCCAATATCGTGTATTATATTGTACCATAAACTGAGAGTATCATCCAGTGTGCTCTATCTGTCACAACTACAAGACTGATTCATCATATTATAAAGACTTTTTAAAGTTTTTTTCATATGACCTGTAAATATGTCTGCTTAACGTAAGTGTTTATATTGTTACTCAGCACTTTTTGTTTAAAAAGGTCTTAATTTTATTGTTTTATTGTTCAGTAACTCTACCTCTGAATACATGTTTAATATTGAAGTGCAACTTTGTGTGTCAATACTTTACTTAGCCAATGTATTTATTCTTTTGTTTGTGTATATTTGAATTCCCCCAAAACCTTCCTTAACCAGGGTTTCCCGCAGCGCCTAAACTAAAGTCTTAACTCGCTGCTCCGCTTAGTTCTGCCTCTGCCTCTGTCAGTACGTCTCTGCAGCACCCAACATTGTCCCACCCACTATTCAGAGCAGAGCGCCTGGAGTCAGTGCTCCTTCTTTGGAGTGAGCAGAGAGGTAAGCATAAGGCAGCGGACTCTCCCCAAATTATAATAAACACTTCCAAGTCAACTTCTAGTAACATCACTATGGGCCCGTTGACGTTCTAGAAACATAAGCGGCAGCTCAGCTCCCTCGCGATTCTTGAGGTGAAGGCTAGTTAGCTTTTAGCGTAACGTTAGCTCACTGTGCGGTGCAAGTGTGTTACAGACAGCAAAACCCTGTCTGACAGAAAGACAAGCATTATTGACCTACTGTAAACAACTAAGTTATTTCACTTTACCTTTTTCTGTGTTGATTGAGCTGTGTTGAAGCAGCAAAAAATGACATTATGTTGAAACAACAGTTTTCTGAACCTGTCTCTGATAAAGCCTACATCATAAAGCCTAAATGAACTCCATGGTGTTCAGGGATGAATAGTCTCTCCTATTTGCTAGTGTACTATTTTTTCAGCTAAAGTTACATTAATCATTAGTAATATAGCAGCGTAGTTTTGAATGGCAACATGCTATCACATGTTGAAAAAAATAGAACATTTACATAATAAAAATCTACTACAGGCTTCCCAAATGCTGTAATAAATTAGGCATGATGAGTTGAGCATATGTCAGCATGTGGCCCCACTTATATCTCTTTTTTTCAAACGCTTGCTTAAAGTAAGTAATTAATTTGACTTTGTAGGTCATTAATTGAGTATCTCAGGTAACTAGGACTGTTTTGTTTTTACTTTACGGAAAAAATATCGAGATATATATTGTATATCGCCATTCAGCAAATGGAGCGGAAAACACGACGAAGCCGGCCTACGTCACCACAGTCTGTAGTCTATTGCCCCCCCAGGCTGTGGTGGCAGCGGCTAGGTGGAGACGTGATGGCAACAGGCCGAGTTACACCGATCCTTACACCCACCCATCGGCCCAAGCCTACCCATCCTTTATCTACTACATCTGATGGAAATCAGTCTAACCTCAAACAACTAAGCTTTACAATGACGTATAAAATGGCCACATAGAAAAATATGCAGTAATGAGTTTAAATAATACAAACTGTCATTATTCACTACGATTATAAATTATTTGAAGACCCTTTGTCAGCACTTATTATCCAATCCAATCCATTCCATCAGTGACGCCCGCATTACTATACTGAAAATCCAGTCCAAGTTTTCACAGTTACCTTAGCAAAGTTGAGCCAGAACGCAGCAACATTAAGGCTATGTGCAGTCCTTTCACAACACAGCAGGGTAAGATGTCCAATTCAATTTTTTTTTGGAAAATCTGATCTTATTATGTAGACGTTCACATTCCCAAAAAATGTGTCCAGACTCAAATGTGAATGCAAATACAGACATGGCATTATGACGTTGCACGTCCTGCAGTGTTGACGGACGTAAACATGCTTAAATTCTAGCTGTCTAAATACTGACGGATGTGACAATTTCAAAGATTCGGTGCAATCGAAGTAAGGCTGGGCGATATTTCGATATAACTGATATATCGCGGGTTTGTCTCTATGCGATATAGAAAATTACTATATCGTTATATTCGAGTATACGTTCTCACGCAGTTGCTTATAGCTGCAGTCATTACACTACATGCGTTTTCCACTCGTTCTTGTCTCTCCACAGAGAACTAAAACAAGCGCACCTTTTAACATACATCACATACTGTCACGAATGCAATGTCACACGCCCTCCCCGAGCAGACAGGTAGCTACATGGGTCACATTACCTGTGGTGCCAGTGGTGCGTTGTGAATTGTTATACGAGAGAGAGAAGGTGCGAATCTGGTAACAAATGGAGGAAGAATTAATTTCCAAGAATAGCACCGGGTCCACCGTCTGGCGGTGGTTTGGCTTAAAGAGGGAATATGCTGAACAATAATGCGGCAAAAGCGTTGCTACAAAAAGTAGCAGCACTGCTAATTTGTAGCATCATTTGAAAAGTCACCCGCTAGAGAATGAAGAGTGCTTGAAACTGCTTGTCAACATCTCCGTTCGGTGCCACATCCACACAATGCCGAAGCATCAATTTCCACCTCAACACCATATGACAAAAAAAATCAACAACAGAAGGAGATATCGTCAGCAGGAACCTACCACAGAACGAAAGACATACTCTATTTGATTTCCTATTATGCAGCTCATTTTTATTTGACAGTTTTTGAAATATCTTGTGTGACATCATACACAAAAGTGCACTTTATTTGTTTTTAACTACTGTTGTGGCGTTCTTTAAAAAAAAGTGCACTTTAAATTAAGTGTTGTTTTGATATGTCATCTTAGTGACATCATGCACAAAAGTGCATTCATAGCTTGTTTTCAAATGTCTCTGACAATCTTGCACTTTCTGTTTTGGAAATGACAAATGTTCGTGCTACTGCTTGATAACGTTTTAATAAATACAGTTTTGGTAAATTTACTTAGTTTTAATTTCTCTCTCCGCATGAAAGCTTAAAATGAGCATATTACAGATGCGCGGATAGGCAATTATATCATCCGCAACTGCATCACCAAAGTTGTCATCCACCCGTCGTCCACCCGAACCAACATTTTATCAGAACCACAACCGCCTGCCACCCGCCTGTTTGCTGCTAGCGGGGTGTATAAAATAGTCAGGAATGATCATGGATGCAAAGGATTCTGGGTATTTGTTGTGTTGCGTTTATGTTGTGTTACTGGGAGGATGTTCTCCCGAAATGTATTTGTCAGTCTTGTTTGGTGTGGCTTCACAGCTTGGCGCATATTACTAAGAGTGTTAAAATTGTTTATATCACAACCATTAGTGTACTCTGTGTCACCCAGTATGCCTTGCAGTCGGGTGCCTGTGTCTGTGTGAGCCACACACAACATGTTGCTGGACTGACAAGCAGATCGTACGTGCTGTAGAAGGCGAAAAAGCCAATGGCTTCATAGCACGCCCCAATACTTATTAACTGGGTGACTGCCGGCAGTCATTCTAGGGAATGTTTGCGTCTCCTATTGTCTTCTTCGCTTTGTGACACGAGTCCTAAATGGCTCTTTAAATAGTAAAGGATACCGATCCCTGATCCATGTATATCAAATATTTCCGAATGATTCAACCGCCATCCGCCCGAATGTAATTAAAATCTATTTTTTCGTCATGTCACCCGCCCGACCCGCGGTTTATCCGCGGATGAGACCACAAACCGCGCATCTCTAGAGCATATATTAATGCAGTATGAACAAGAATGTTTTAATGTAGACACAAATAATCATCAAACTGGTGTGATTATATTCATCATGTGATATTTGAAGGCTAAGGCAAAATATCGCGATATATATCGTGTATCGTGACATGGCCAAAAAATATTGAGATATCAATAAAAGGCCATATCGCCCAGCCCTAAATCAAAGTAAACATTTTCTGAAGATTATGAAAGAAGTGTCCTGCTGTTTTGCCTCAATGTCTGTTCTGAAGAAGCGCGTGTAGGTGATCAGTGGTGGAACATTGATTGACGTGACTTCCTAAAACATTATTTTCGCCTGTTTCTGCTAGTTTTTTTGTTTATTTTTTATCCGTCTATTTCGACAAATAATGATGACTCTTATGACAAGCGACGTCATTATTGGTCATTATGTGACCGCAGCGCGGGAGAGTTCACACTGAAGTCGTATTTTAACACTATCTGATTGATTTGTAATACAAAACTCACAATAATATTGTCTATAATATTGCTGACAGAAAAATAACTTCCGTACGATATGATAAGCAAAGCAAATTACTACAGCTTTGCAGTGTAGATGTGCTACTTAAACTTAATTGATGTAGTTCAATAACCTTAGTGTTATTTTAGAGCGGTGTATTGGGGGCTCTGAAGACTGGATGTAGTGATAAAAAGTTATTTTATCTTCACTTTTATTGTAAATGGCAGTGTATTGTGATAGTCCGTATCACCCATTCCTACTGGCCAGGGTGGCCTGAGGGCCTTGAATTTGGCACGTGTGGTCTAAATGCCTTAAATTACCATCACAGTAACAACAGGAAACTAACAATATTTTTTTTCAACCATTTTGATTTCTTCAGTATTTGCTGTGTAATTCTATTACAGTAACAACAAGCTGTAAACAAACATTCTGAATCAAAGAGGTTGTGCACAAAGGACATATCTTTGGGTGGACATCCAGCCCCTGTTCTCCAGGCAAGAAAGTTTCTTTCCACCTCCTCTGTTTTCAGGTCAACTCTGTAGTGCTGTGCAAGTTTGTTTACACAGCTATCATCTGTGCAAGGTTTCCCTGTTTGCAAGTTGCCTGCTAGCTTTTCCATGCAACAACACTATCCTTATGTGTTTGGGCCATCTCATGATTACTAAATTATATTACATTCCCTTTGCCTCAGTCTGCACCCCCTCTTCAGGGCCCAGGCTAAGACCGATTTTTTTATTTTATTTTAATCTTCTATTTTTTTCTCCCCTCCCCGTTTACCTGTATCTCATCTTTTTTGTAAGGGGCGCTGGAAGCCGGCAGACCCGTCAGCGATCCTGTTCTGTCTCCCTGTAATGTTTGTCTGATCTTGAATGGGATTGTGCTGAAAATTTTAATTTTCCTGAAGGAACTCTCCTGACGGAATAAATAAAGTACTATCTAATTTAATCTAAAAACTGACAATTTGAGTTTGACCAATATGAGGCCAGTATGAGGTATTTGTGAACCTTTCCAAAATACCTGATTCCGGTAAAACTCACATAAAATTCAATATTACAGGCTTTTTTAGATAAATTTCATGTTTGGTTTTGGAGTTATGATTATAAACCTTTCATATTTAGTATGAGAGGATTTAGTATCTCAGGATTCTAAGTACATTACTGTCAAATTGAGTAAAAAATTACTTTTTGTTTTTGCAAACCCTACCCTATCTAGTAAAACTCAGATGTATTCAATATCACAGGGGTTTTTAGACATTTTGCACGTTTGGATTCGGAATTATGTAGGAATACATTTTTATTGCTTTTTTTCGCGTTATCTCAGGATTCTAAGTACATTACTGTCAAATTGAGTAAAAAATTACTTTTTGTTTTTGCAAACCCTACCAAATGTTTTTTTTTTCAGGAAAACTCTCAAAGATGCATTTCTTCAGGCATTATTAGACATTTTGCATGTGTATTTTTGGAGTTATGTTTGAAACATAACTCCAAAAAGATAACCATGATTACTCATGGTTATCTTTACTCCATAAAGATAACCAAAGCTTTCTTACACTTCCACTTTCAACCATTTAGATGATTGCAGTGTTTGTTGTGAGCAAAAATATCTTGCAAGTGCAAAAAAACCCCCAAAAAAACAGGAACGTCCTGTTCTTCAAACCCAGTGACGCCTCTGGCTCATTATAAAAAATGTATAGGACCCTGAAGGTAGTAAACTCACTATTGCATCAAATACTGCTGAGCGTAGACGTGTTGGAGCCACAGAAGTTGTTGTGGGCTGTACAGAGAGTAGGCTGGGAACGCTGTTTGGGTCATCGGGGATGTAGCAGACCTGCAAGGAAACATAACATTAGCATTATTATCTAACTAAGTCATTATCCGTGCAACACAGATAAATATGGTTTTAGCTTTTGTAAGTTTTATCACAAACCAACAAAAGGGCATGAAAACAACAAAATATGATAAAGGAGTAGGGCAGGGCGATATATCGATGTATTGTGGGTTTGTTTCTGTGCGATATAGAAAATGACTATATCGTAATATTCGAATATACGTTCTCACGCAGTTGCTTTTAGCTGCTGGCATTAATTACACTAAATGCGTTTTCCACTCTTTCTAGTCTGTCATTCTCACAGAGACGTAAACAAGCGCACCTTCTTAGATACGTCACGCGTGCAAAGTCACACGCCCTCCCCGAGCAGAGAGGTAGCTACATGGGTAACATTAGCTATGTATGCTAACGGTGCGTTGCGAGTGGAAATACGAGAGCGAGAAGGTGCCAACCTGGTAACAAATGAAGGAAATATTAATTCCCGAGAAAAGCAGCACAGGGTGCATTGTCTGGCGGTGGTTTGGCTTCAAGTGGGAATATGTTCAACGATTATGAGGCAAAAGCGTTGCTACAAAAAGTAACACCACTGCTGTTTGATTTCCTATTATGCAGCTCATTTTTATTTGACAGTTATTGAAATATCTTGTTGACATCATGCACAAAAGTGCACTTTATTTTAAACGATTGTAGTGGTGTTCTGTACAAAAAGTGCTCTTTAATTTAGTGTTGTTTTGATATGTCATCTTAGTGACATCATGCACAAAAGTGCACCCATAGCTTGTTTTAAAATGTCTGACAATCTTGCACTTTCTGTTTTGAAAATACATGAATGTTTGTGCCACTGCTTAATAACTGTTTAATAAATATTTTGCTAAATTGACTTAGTTGTGATTTCCCTCTCTACATAAAAGTTTAAAATGAGCATATATTAATGCAGTATGAACAAGAAAGTTTTATTGTGGACACAGTATCATCATACTGCTGTGATTATATGCATCAAGTGTTCGTTCAAGGCTAAGGCAAAATATCGCAATATATATCGTGACATGGCCCAAAAATATTGAGATATTAATAAAAGGCCATTTCGCCCAGCCCTATAAAGGAGTTTGTTTTAAACACAGCTGTTGGTATGGATCATGCACCAGTGATCCACAAGTAAAACACCCCCATGGATGCAAATCAGATAAATGGTGTGTTTCCTTTACCGGTGGTGTGAAGAAAACCAACTAACATCTGTTTATTTGAATACAGACTTTTTGTTGTTGTCAGACACCGGTCCCTGACAAACCCTTTGACAAACTTGCTTGCATAACTTGAACTCACTTTTAAAATAGTACTTTGACAATGTCATAGAGGTATATTTTTTGAATGTTTTACTTGAATACACATCATTTCATTGCTAACAGCTTAACAGTCCTGTAGTTGTGTTCTTGTCACACTACGTTGTTTGCCTTCATGGATAACTGACTGCAATGTTAACTGTGTAATAAATGCTAATTGAAGCAAGGCAAAGTAGAAAATTTACTATTTGACATATGACCTTGTTCGTGTTATAACCGTGAGTGGAAATATGTTTGTTCTTCAAACGTGATTGGCAATAATGTTCTGATTGATCCTGTGGCAATCAGGAGAATACATGTTCACAAACTAATTTTGAAACTCATTCACTTCATAGAAATGTATTCAACAGGAGAAGCAGTTTTCTTCATTCGTTTCATCAATTATACCTGAACTGTGTAAAAGAGTTTTATTTATTTAGAATTTTTCTTTACTTTTTCACATGAACAGCTGCTCGCTAAAAAATAATTAGACATTTTAGATATAAACATCATTGTTTTCTGTTTATTCATTAGCAGTAATTATTAGCACCTATTGGTCTACATTAGAGATGTATGATAATATCGGACTGACGATATTTTCGGCCGAGAAATGTTTAAAAATGTAATATCGGAAATTATCGGTATCAGTTTCAAAAAGTAAAATGTATGACTTTTTAAAACCCCGCTGTACGGAGTGGTACACGGATGTGGGGAGAACTACAGAGCAGTTGCGTTTCCCACTCATCCTTGCCAACCCTCCCGATTTTCCCGAGAGACTCACGAATTTCAGTGCCCCCCCCGAAAATCTCCCGAGGCAACCATTCCCCCGAATTCCACACAGACAACAATATTGGGGGCGTGCCATAAAGGCACTGCCTTTGCGTGCCGGCCGAATCAAGTAATATCTACGGTTTTTCACTCACACAAGTGAATGCAAAGCATACTTGGTCAACAGCAATACAGGTCACACTGAAGGTGGCTGTATAAACAACTTTAACAGTTACAAATATGCGCCACACTGTGAACCCACACCAAACAAGAATAACAAACACATTTCGGGAGAACAGCTGCACCGTAACACAACATAAACACAACAGAACAAATACCCAGAACCCCTTGCAGCACTAACTCTCCCGGGACGCTACAATATAGAACCTCCGATACCTCCTACCCCCGCCCACCTCAACCTCCTCATGCTCTCTCAGGAAGAGCAGGTCCCAAATTCCAAGCTGCTATTTTGAGGCATGTTGAAAAACATAATGCAATTTGTGACTTCAATAATAAATATGGGAGGTGCCATGTTGGCATTTTTTTTTCATAACTTGAGTTGATTTATTTTGGAAAACCTTGTTACATTGTTTAATGCATCCAGCGGGGCATCACAACAAAATTAGGCATAATAATGTGTTAATTCCACGACTGTATATATCGGTATCGGTTGACATCGGAATCGGTAATTAAAGGCTGGACAATATCGGAATATCAGATATCTGCAAAAAAGCAATTACCGGACATCTCTAGTCTACATATAGAAGAAGGTGCTTGTCTTGAGCTGTCATTATTATGTGGCCCCTGTAATTTATTTATTGTGTTCCCCACCTCAAAATCGTCTGGATCCGCCCCTGGGTAGAAATGAAAAATATTAAGGCGATTTAAGAGGTTGATTAAAACATATGTGTTTTGGTGTCATTTAGTATTTTAAATGGTGTTTGTTTTTTTCAAATATAATATATACTATTTGAATATTTTTTTTATAAAAAAAAAAACTTTGTGAAATATGCATTTTTGCACTTCGAACCGATTAAATGCAGCCTCCCTCCCATGCACCTTCAACGGTGACAAACAAAATTACCGTATTTTCCGCAACGGATTATAAGGCGCACCTTCAATGAATGGCCTATTTTAAAACTTTGTTCATATATAAAGTGCACCGCATCATAGGGCGCATAGAATAGTGGCTACAATAGAAGCTGGGGTTACGTTATGCATCCATTAGATGGAGCCGCACTAAAGGGAATGTCAACAAAACAGTCAGATAGGTCAGTCAAACTTTATTAATAGATTACAAACCTGCGTTCTGCCAACTCCGTTCACTCCCAAAATGAATAAACAGGTGTTTTATTTTTTTCCTGGAGGTAAAGTCAGTGACGTGGTATTTTGTTTATCTTTTAACAACAAAAAGGTATAACATGTAGTACAACATTTATATCACATAGTGAAGGGGAACTTTTCCTTGATTTAACAAACACATAAAAAACAGTCTGATACTGTTACGGTAAATCAAACGTTAGTGTAATCACAATATAGTAACACTCGAAATAGTGCAAAGCAATAACAGCTCAACTTTTGTCAAACGTTAATGTCACACAACACACAAAATAAACATGTAAAGCTCACTTTACATGAAGTCATTTTTCATCCACGAATCCCTCAAATTCTTCTTCTTCAGTGTCCGAATTAAACTGTTGGGCGAATACGGTCTCGTCTAAGTCGTCATTAATCGAGTCAGTGTCGCTGCTGTTGTCTAGCAGTTCAGTGACAATTTGTGCCCTTCTGACTGATCGCCTGGAGTTTAAACTCTGTCCTAAGTATGTCTCTAACGGGAGCCATTTTGGGGTCTTTACATAAACACTCAAATGGAAATGAAACAGCACACCTCGCGCAGTCATATATCCCAGCATGCACCGCGCGCTTCTTCTACGGGGGAAAATTAAATCGGTGGCTGCTTTACCGTATTTGCGAGACCCTGTTGTGGCTCAATATTGGTCCATATATAAGGCGCACCGGATTATAAGGCGCACTGTCAGCTTTTGAGAACATTGGAGGTTTTTAGGTGCGCCTTATAGTGCGGAAAATACGGTAAATAAAAAGTGTTGTCAATGCAGATGCACTGCACGACTGCTTCTAAAATGCCCATGAAAAGTAGTACATGTCTCCTGTATGTTTGAAAACATAGCAAAACACCACAGGAACATAATAACATTAATGTACAATAAATGAGCAGTAAATGAGTGTCTCTATGGCGATGCCCCGTATATCACGGGCAAAATCCTCATGTAAATAAGTGGTCTGCACGACTTTTCAATGGCACGTCGGTATAGCTCGGTTGGTAGAGTGGCCGTGCCAGCAACCTGAGGGTTTCCGGTTCGATTCCCGCTTCCGCCATCCTAGTCACTGCTGTTGTGTCCTTGGGCAAGACACTTTACCCACCTGCTCCCAGTGCCACTCACACTGGTTTAAATGTAACTTAGATATTGGGTGTCACTATGTAAAGTGCTTTGAGTCACTAGAGAAAAGCACTATATAAATATAATTCACTTCACTTCACGTCCAGGGTTTGTAAATGGCACGCAACACGCCCACTAATAGTACACGCTTTTTATTGATTGCACACAATGATTAACGCGGAGCGTTTGGATCTTAATAAATCAGGCCTTGGTTGTAAAAAAATGGGATGCTCTATCACATTGACACATATTACAATTTAAGCAACACTAAATTGGCCCTATTGTGTGAATGTTGTCTATCTGTGTTGGCCCTGTGATGAGCTAGCGACTTGTCTCGGGTGTACCCTGCCTTTCGGCTGAATGCAGCTGTGATAGGCTCCGGCACCACTCGCGACCCCGATAGGGACAAGCGGTAAAAATGGATGGAAATAATATTTATTCCCATGTTGGGATTCAGTGTTACTGAGACACATACACTTAAGTCTACATACACTTTTTACTAAATCAGCACAAAGCGCTTATGTATGCATGCAGTACATCCCCGTTGGATCACAGTACAGATCATCATTGTAAACAGAAAACTTTTTTTTTTCTTACACTGAGTTACCAGGCCACGCAGGAGCATGTTGAGGTGGTGCTGGAGATTGTGTGTTTACTTGAGTCGCAGCTGGATTTGAAGAAGTCTCCCGTCTCTGCCTCAGCACTGCTGTGCTCCTGGGACTCGGTGGAGTAGGGGAAGGCAGGGAGAGATGAGGCTGCTCTGTTTCCTTAAATCAAAATGATTAATGTAACTCAGTGCTATGGAAAAAATATTATACACACATAAATACATACACACATACACAGTCGTGGTGAAAAGTTTTTCTTTGTTCTTTACAATTGTAAAGGACATGATGTCATAGCTGTTTAGAGTTTCCAATCATTTGTACAACTCTTATTTTTTTGTGGAAGAGTGATTGGAGCACACACTGGTTGGGCACAAAAAACATTCATGAAGTTTGGTTCGTTTATGAATTTATTATGGGTCTACTGAAAATTAGACCAAATCTGCTGGGTTAAAATTATACATACAGCATCGTTATTTGGTTACATGTCCCTTGGCATGTTTCACTGCAATAAGGCGCTTTTGGTAGCCGTCCACAAGCTTCTGGAAAGCTTGGTTGAATTGTTGACCCTTCCTCTTAACAATATGTGTGCAGTGCAGCTTAGTTTGTTGCTTTTCTGACATGGACTTGTTTCTTCAGCATTGTCCCCGTTTAAGTCAGGACTTTGGGAAGTCATTTCTAAAACCTTCATTCTTGCCTGATTTAGCCATTCCTTTACCACTTTTGATGTGTTTGGGGTCACTGTCTTGTTGGAAAACGCAACTGCGCCAAAGACCGGGCTGATAATTTTTGGTTGTCCTGAAGAATTTGGAGGTAATCCTCCTTTTTCAATGTCCCATTTGCTCTCTGTAAATCACCAGTTCTATTGGCAGCAAAACAGGCCAAGATTATAATACTACCACCACCATGCTTGATGGTAGGGATGGTGTTCCTGGGATTAAAGGCCTCACATTTTCTCCTCCAAACATATTGCTGGGTATTGTGGTAAAACAGCTTAATTTTTGTTTCAGTTAAAATCACATGGACAAAGATAAGCCCTTCTGGAGGAAAGTTCTGCTCTCTGATTGGCCTGTCCGTAATGTTTTGCCCTAATCTTAACCAATGATCCAGTGTGCTTCCAGTTCAAAGATGGCTCACCAGGTCACCTGACCAACTCTCGCTTCGGCTCACAGATATCAAAACTTATCATAATAAACCAATCAACCAACCAACAAATCATGTATTTTGGTATACGTAAACCAACCAATTATCATTGATGTTTTCTGTATATATATATATACACATATATATACCAACAACTACGGATTACCTGTAATGAGTACAGTATTTGATAAGCCAATGGTTTTCCATTAAAAATCATTAACTTAAAAATCAAAGCTATGTAGCGATGCAACTCCACGGTCAGTGGACTAAATATACAGAAAACATCAATGATGATTGGTTGGTTTACGTATAAGAAAATCCATGATTGGTTGGTTGGTTTATTATGATGAATCACAATTGGTTAAGATTAGGGCAAAACATTACGAACAAGCCAATCAGAGACTTTTTCTTGCGTGCGTGTACACACACACACACACACACACACATACATATATATATATATATATATTAGGGGTGTAATGGTACGTGTATTTGTATTGAACCGTTTCGGTACGGGGGTTTCGGTGTGGTGCGGAGGTGTAACAAATGAGTTTCCACAGGACATATTAAGTAGCGTAAACAATACTCAAAATGCCGGACATGAGGCATTTAAGAAACTCTGCCCTGACAGCCCCGCAAAAGAGGACATGTCTGGTGAAAAGAGGACGTATGGTTAGTCTATCATAGCCCGATCGCTGCTAGCAACGGACATGTCCTCTTTTGCTAGCATGCTAGCAGCAACCGGGCTGGGATAGACTAACCATACGTCCTCTTTTCACCAGACATCTCCTCTTTTGCAGGGCTTTCAGGGCAGAGTTTCTTAAATGCCTCTAATGTCCGGCATTTTGAGTTATGGTTGCGTGTATTAACAATATACGTTCAGAGTTAAGAAGGGGTTGAAAACAAAAGAAATTATGCGCGGAGCAGCAGCATTCGTGAGGGGCAGAGAGCGAGAGAGTTATGATAAACGCGCATGCGTCTCCAGGCTCTGCTTTTTATCCATTGATTTATCAGATTTAATTTTTTATTATCTCTAGCAGTGGTGTCAAAAGTGTGCCCTAGAGGCCATTTGCGGCCCACAGCTAATGTTTTAAAGGCCCACGGCACATTCTAAAAATACTATTATAATAAACAAAAACGAAACAAAAGTGAAACTAAAAAGCTTGAAGGTTAAATGTAATTTAGAAAAAGTTGCAATGTCGACTAATAAAACAAAGCTGTTTTTTTTTTTCCAAACTGTCATTGCTCAAAACATAATATTAAATCAAAATCAATTTTATTGTGAATTATTGACCTATCCAAGGTTCCGATTACTTCACATCAAATATTCCACCATGAAAAATATTTTTGGTTGAATATTTTGCAAATTTGGTAAATAAATAACCAAAAAATTTATATTTTGTTGTTTTCTTACTGTACCGAAAATGAACCGAACCGTGACCTATAAACCGAGGTACTTACCGAACCGAAATGTTTGTGTACCGTTACATACATACATACATACATATATATATATACATACATACATATTATATATATATATATATACATACATACATATTATATATATATATACATACATACATATTATATATATATATATATATATATATATATATATATATATATATATATATATACACACACATACATACATACATACACATATACATATACGGGGGGTGAGAAAAATATATATATGTATTATTTTTGTATATAAAATATTTTATATACAAAAAATATATGCACGCACACGCACATCCCCCCATCTCTGGAATCACACTTATGTGGTTGGGAATGATTGTAGTAAACGTAAAACTCGCTTAATACACCTGATTGTTACCAAAAATCTTATGGTGGGTAAATGGATTATACTTGTATAGCCCTTTTCTACCTTCAAAGTAATCAAAGCGCTTTGACACTATTTCCACACTCACACATACGTACACATTCGCACACTGATGGCGGGAGCTGCCATGCAAGGCCCTAACCACGATCCATCAGGAGCAAGGGTGAAGTGTCTTGCTCAAGGACACAACTAGGTGGAAGCTGGGGATTGAACCACTAACCCTCAGGTTGCTGGCATGGCCACTTTCCCAACAGCGTTATGCCGTCCCCGGTACATGCTTCATACTGATCGACCATGTGAACTTCTCACCTGCGCTCTTTCTCCCTCAGGTGATTGCTTCTGCGTCCTGACGGCAAAGACTAAATGCAACGTTGGAATTAAGTCAGTCTGTAAAAGAAAGACAGACATAGAGACTTTAACACAACTGTGACCAGACTAACTTATAGCTTCATGCGTCCTACTGAATGTACTATCACTTGTTACGATTTAGAATGTTTTTGGGACTACTTGTTAAATATTCATACACAAAAAAGTGTATCTTATAATGTATTTCAATGTTGATTGCTTATGATGATGCTACAGGCAGCAGCTACCTGCCCAACTTTATTGTTAATAAACTTACAATGTTATGCCGAGGTAAAGTTATAACATTTTTATAGACAAATTATACTATTTATAGTCATGGTGGAAAATGTGTGGGATATTTTTTCTTCCTAGTGGGGGTGTAACAGAAAATATTTGAGAAGCACTGGGTTAGCATCCTACCTGTCTGAAGAGATCTCTCATGGAAAGATGGTCGGGTAGCAGTTTGCCAGCGAAGATAAGCCTCTGGTCAGACTCAGTCTAAGGTCAAAGAAAACAACATTTAAGCTTAAGGAATGCTGACAGTGTGACATTTTTTTTTTATTTCAAAAAGGTTTTCAATGTATGCAGGCGCTCCAACGAAAAATGTCCAAGCCATTTCATGCTGTCCTGTTTCACTGCTTGTTTACCTTTGCTATGAAAGTGTCTGTTTTTCTGCGTCAGAAAGGTTACCATATAAGATATAATATAATGATAAAACCATGACAACTATTATGTATAGTACATCTGAATGTGCGACATCATGAACAAAAGTAAACTTTATTTGTTTTAAACTATTGTAGTGGCGTTCTGTACAAAAAGAGCACTTTAATTTAGTGTTGTTTTGATAAGTTATCTTAGTGACATCATGCACAAAAAGCTTGTTTTAAAATGTCTCTGACAATCTTGCAATTTCTGTTTTGAAATGACATGAATGTTTGTGAAACTGCTTAATAACTGTTTGATAAATACAGTTTTGGTCAATTGACTTAGTTGTGGTTTCCCTCTTTGCATGAAAGTTTAAAACGAGCATATATGAATGAATTATGAACAAACAGGGTTCCCCACACATTCATTTATTTGTGGCGGCCCGCCACGAAAGAATTACGGCCACCACAAATAAAAAAATTAAATACATTTTTTTTTTTAAATAAAAATAAAATAAAATAAAATTTCGGCTTTTGACTCGCTCGACCGCTCATAAAAGAAATGGGACTCTGTGAATGGAGCTTGTAGTTACATATTATATAAATATGTATATAAATATGTACATGAAGTGTTGTAATTATATTCCAACTCCGCGTTCTTCTTGGTCATCGCCACCGGGAATCCCCCCCAGCGGCCCGACCACACCACCACAAATAGATGCCTGACCTGCGGGAAAAAATGTTTTAATGTAGACAAATAGAATCATCATACTGCTGTGATTGTATGTATCAAGCGTTCATTCAAGGCTAAGACAAAATATCGAGAAATATATTGTGTATGGTGACATGGCCTAAAAATATCGAGATATTAAAAAAAAGCCATATCTACCAACCCGTAGCTGAGACAGTGAATGTCCCCGCACAATTATTTGCATACTTGTTTGCATAAATATGATGAAAACATTTTAGCATTCTTTTTGTTTAAATTACAGTAAGTGTGTATATTGTAAACATTCCTGCCACTTAATTTGACACACTATGGTATTAAGTTTTTTTTGTTATATATGTATATATATATATATATATATCCATCCATCCATTTTCTACCGCTTGTCCCTTTTGGGGTCGTGTACCACAATGATATTGTACCTTGGCTTTAATGCCTTGATAATGTTGTACCGTGAGATTTTAATACTGTTACATATACAGTGCTGTTGATCTCTTGTCCCATATTCATCTTTTTAAGTCAAACATAATTCTTCAGTCTACAACAAAAACAAATTGGACTCACTGTTCCAATACTTGTGGAGGTCACTGTAGAACAAGTTAGTCAACCTTAACAGTCACACGCTAGCAACTTCTGATTGTTTCGCTTCAGCTGGAGCCTATTTACTCTCAGAGGGGTGCGACTGAGGACTGACTGCCTCTGAGTTTATATTCTAAGTTGTTGGTGCTGGACAATGAGCTATATGGACCGCTGCCTACCATCTCATCTTTCAGCACATCTCTTAAGGCATTGGGGGTAGTGAAGTTTACACAATGTAGTTTCATTACCACATTTGCAACATATACCTGTTTACAAATGGTATACTGCACTCTAGGGCTGGGCGATATATTGATATACCGTACTCGATATATCCCGGGTTTGTCTGTACGATATAGAAAATAACTATATCATAATATTCGAGTATAGGTTCTCACGCAGTTGCTTTTACACTACATGCGTTTCCCACTCTTTCTTGTCACTCCTTCTCACAGAGACGTAAACCAAGCGCACCTTCTTAGACACGTCACATACTGTCACGTGTGCAACGTTACACGCTCCCGTGGAGTAGAGAGGTAGCGACATGGTAACGTTAGCTATGATGCTAACGGTGAGGTGCGGGTGGTAATACGAGAGAAAGAAGGTGTGAATCTGGTAAGAAATGGAGGAATAATTAATTACCAAAAAAAACACACAGGATCCATCGTCAGGCGGTGGCTTGGCTTCAAGCGGGAATATGTTTAACATTTATGCGGCAAAAGCGTTGCTACAAAAAGTAGCAGTACTGCTAATGTAGCATCATTTGAAAAGTCCCCCACTAGAGAATGAATAGTGCTTGAAACTCTGCAATCAACATTTCCGGCCGGTGCCACACCAACAAAATGCCAAAGCAACTATTTCCAGATCAACACCGTATGAAAAAAAAAAGTCAACAACTAAAGGAGTTAACGTCCGCAGTAACCTATTATGCAGCTCATTTTTATTTGACAGTTATTGAAATATATTGTGTGACATCATGCACAAAAGTGCACTTTATTTGTTTTTAAGTATTGCAGTAAAAAAAGTACAATTTAATTTTGTGTTGTTTTGAAATGTCATCTTAGTGACATCATGCACAAAAGTGCACTTATAGTAGGGCTGAGCGATATGGCCTTTTTTAAATATGTCAATATTTTTTAGGCCATATCGCGTTACACAATATATATCTCGATATTTTGCCTTAGCCTTGAATGAACACTTGATGCATATAATCACAGCAGTATGATAATTCTATGTGTCTACATTAAAACATTCTTGTTTATACTGCATTAATATATGCTACTTTTAAACTTTCGTGCAGACATGAAACCACAACTAAGTCAATTTAGCAAAAGTGTATTCATTAAACAGGTATTAAACAGTGGCACAAACATTCATGTCATTTCGAAACAGAAAGTGCAAGATTGTCAGAGACATTTTAAAACAAGCTATTGTGCACTTTTGTGCCACTACACAATTGTTTAAAACAAATAAAGTTCACTTTTGGGCATGATTTTGTGGGCGTGTGACACCGAATGGAGATGTTGACATGTGGAGTAAGCACTCTTCATTGTCTAGTGGGTGACTTTTCAAATGATGCTACTTATTAGCAGTAATACTACTTTTTGTAGCAACGTTTTAGCACCACACTCGACGAAATACTGTTGTCTGTTCGACATATTCCCACTTGAAGCCAAACCACCGCCAGGCGTGTTTCTTGGGAATTAATTATTCCTTCATTTGTTACCATATTAGCACCTTCTTTCTCTCGTTTTACCGCTCGCACCACAGCTAACGTTACCCATGCTGCTACCTCTTTGCTCCGCGAGGGCGTATAAGTATGTGACGTGTGTAAGAAGGTGCACTTGCTGTCTGTGAGAAGGAGAGACGAGAAAGAGTGAGAAAAGCCTGTAGTGTAATGCTCGCAGCTAAAAGCAACTGCGTGAGAACATATACTCAAATATCACGATATAATAATTTTCTATATCGCGCAGAGACAAACCCGCGATATATCGAGTATATCGATATATCGCCCAGCCCTAGAGTACAGTATACCATTTGTAAATAGGTATATATAGCAAATGTGGTAATGAAACAACTTAACGTAAAGCTTGTTTTAAAATGTCTCTGACAATCTTGCACTTTCTGTTTTGGAAATTACATGAATGTTTGTGCCACTGCTTAATAACTGTTTAATAACTACAGTTTTGGTCAATTGACTTACCATATTTCCTTGAATTGCCGCCGGGCATGTAATATGCGCCTGCCTTGAATTACTGCCGGGTCAAACCCGCTTCGCAAAATAATTAGCGCATGCTTACTATTACCGCCGGGTCAAATTCGTGACGTCACGAGTGACACTTCCCCTGTCATCATTTTCAAAATGGAGGGGGCTTATTTCAACAATTTGAAATTGCATAAAGGGAAGAAGATCAGGGTTTCCCACACATTCATTTATTTGTGGCGGCCCGCCACGAAAGAATTACGGCCGCCACAAATAAAAATAAAATTAAAAAATGTAATTTTTTTCCGGCTTTTGACTCGCCCGACCGCTCATAAAAGCAATGGGACTCTGTCTGTGAATGGAGCTTGTAGTTAAATATTATATAAATATGTAAATATTATATAAATATGTATGTAAATATGTACATAAAGTGTTGTAATTATATTCCAACTCCGCGTTCTTCTTGGTCATCGCCGCCGCTGCCTCACACTCAATTTTTTACTGCATGCCATTGGTAAGCGCAGGGGTGAGAAGAGCTTTTAAAATTATTAGCGCCTGCTTACTTTTACTGCATGCCTTGAATAAGCGCAGGAGTGAGAAGAGGTTTTAAATTAATTAGCGCCCCGGCGGCTATTCAAGGAAATACGGAAGTTGTGGTTTCCCTCTCTGCATGAAAGTTTAAAATGAGCATATATGAATGAAATTTGAACAAGAATTTTTTAATGTAGACACATAGAGTCATCATACTGCTGTGATTAGAGTATATGCATCAAGTGTTCATTCAAGGCTAAGGCAAAATATCGAGATGTGTATCGTGACAAGGCCTAAAAATATCGAGATATTAATAAAAGGCCGTATCACCCAGCCCCTACTGTAAGTCCCATCTATTTACCAATTGCACATTTTACATTCATACTTCTAATTGGGTGAACAATATTAATAAATACAAAAGATATAGCACTAACCCCCCCCCGTGTGTCGGTTGAGGTGGGCAGGGTTGGGGGCACTGGGGTGTATAATATAGTCAGGAATAGTCATGGATGCAAAGGATTCTGGGTATTTGTTGTGTAGCGTTTATGTTGTGTTACTGTGAGGATGTTCTCCCGAAATGTGTTTGTCATTCTTGTTTGGTGTGGGTTCACAGTGTGGTGCATATTAGTAAGAGTGTTAAAGTTGTTTATATCACAACCTTCAGTGTAACTTGCATGGCTGTTGACCAAGTATGCCTTGCAATCTCGCACGTGTGACGATAAAAGCAGCAAAATGCATGCGTCCAGCCGGCACGCAGATAGCATGGCGTAAAGGCGGGTGCGATGACATGTTGTAGAGTATGTTAAAAATAAAGCCATCACGGCACGCCCTTAATATTGTAGTCCGAGTGAAAATTGGAGAATCTTATCCCCGAGTGATGTCCGGGAGAGGCACCAAAATCTGGAAACCCCCCTGATAGCGATTATGCAGCTGAGCCACATCAGAGTAGCCAAAGAGCCGCATACGGCTCTGGAGCCGCGGGTTGCAGACCCCTGTTCTAATTGAACAATGTTAATACATACACACTATACTACACAATGTAGGATACTGTGTTTATTTTTATTGTATTTCATTAAGTTACATTTTTGCTGTCTAAACTTTCAATGTTGTATTTTTGTTCCGGTTTGAAAATGTGTCAACTGTCGCAAAGTAATTTCGTGCAAAGGGTCAAAATATTATTCAATATGTGGCGCATGCGCATACCGCCCTGTCATATTTAATGATTTAAAGGCCTACTGAAACCCACTACTACCGACCACGCAGTCTGATAGTTTATATACCAATGATGAAATATTAACATTGCAACACATGCCAATACGGCCTTTTCAGTTTAAGAAATTGCAATTTAAAATTTCGAGCGAAGTATCCTGTTGAAAATGTCACGGATTGTGGCGGACATTTTGTTCCAGCCCGATCCCAGCTATAAGTCGTCTGCTTTAAACGCATAATTACACAGTATTCTGGACATCTGTTTTGCTGAATCTTTTGCAATTTGTTCAATTAATAAAGGAGACGTCAAAGAAGAACGATGTAGGTGGGAAGCGGTGTATTGCGGCTGCCTTTAGCAACACAAACACAGCCGGTGTTTCCATGTTTACATTCCCGAAGGTGAAGCTTTACTTTGAAACAGAGCGGTCAGGCGAACATGGTTCTCTACCACATGTCAAACGTCAGGTTTCGGTGAGAAAATTGTGGTAATAAGTCGGCTCTTGCCGTAGACAAGAGCGGAGCTTCCATCTTTCCTTGTGAACCGGTCAAAGAGGCAGCTGCGGACTCTCTTGCATACTTCGACTGGCCGCCCCCGAACGTGGGATGCTTCCACCATGGAGGAGGGGGAAAAAAAGCTGCCTACGCTACGCCGTGTCGAGAAACGCGGCTTCCCTCAGAGACACTGGCGGTCACTACTCCCCTCCGACTATATAATCTCACTAAAACACTAGTAACACAATAAGCAGATAAGGGATTTTCCAGAATTATCCGAGTAAATATGTCTAATAAATTCTGAATCGCTCCCACTGCACTGTCTTTTTTTTTTTTTCTCTAGTCCTTCACTCTCACTATCCCCATCCACAAATATTTCATCCTTGCTCAAATTAATGGGGAAATCTTTGCTTTCTAAATCCGAATCGCTCTCGCTGCTGGTGGCCATGATTGTAAACAATGTGAGGATGTAATGAGCTCCACAACCCGTGACGTCACGCACACATCGTCTGCTACTTCCGGTACAGGCAAGGCTTGTTTTATTAGCGACCAAAAGTTGCGAACTTTATCGTGGATGTTCTCTACTAAATCCTTTCAGCAAAAATACGGCAATATCGCGAAATGATCAAGTATGACACATAGAATTGACCTGATATCCCCGTTTCAATAATAAAATCTCATTTCAGTAGGCCTTTAAAAGGGAAATAATTAAATATGTAACGTTAATGATATAACTGAACCTCTTAACACCCATTCTAGCACTTTCTATCATCCTGCGCTGCATTTAGTTTCTATTTCAGCGGGAAGCGCTGGGGGGGCAACAACTGTACATTCCAACACATTAGTTCCGGTAACGTTAGCAAAAGTCTCAAAACGTACCGGTTTTGTTGGATAAACGGCGGACAAATGCGTCTTCAGCTCCTTCACCGTCCAGTTCCAGCGGACGCCGTCGACGGTCTGGTCCTCCACAGCCTGGCTGGCTGTTTTGACCAAGATAGTCATGGTCTCTCCTGGAGAGTCTCCCACCTCCATTTTGTGTTCTCCTTACGTCTGGTTAGTAATGGGCCTTGCTACAAAGTGCGCGCCGTCTTACTGCTTCAAAACAAAAACAACAAAAGAAACAATATCGAATTAAATGACGAATAGTTGGGTGACGAAAGAAGTAGAAACGAACGAGCTGGAGTGGGGGAAAGTAGTCGTCTGTCGAGATTGGGTTGACGTCCCCGGTGTTGTTGCCAGACTCTGTGGCCGCCCTTGATTGGTCGAAGCCGGCTTGAACGCTGACGTGCAGGGCGTGGTATGGACGTTCATTTCTGTCTTTATTACGAAAGCTTATTTTTCACACGGAATTTATATAACTAAATATTATGCGTTCGGTATTGTGTGAACTCAGTGTTTTAAAATTGATTGTGTAACAATCTTCTTCCGCTAATCCGAGGTCGGGTCACGGGGGCAGCAGCCCAAGCAGGTAAACCCAGACTCTCTTCTCCCCAGCCACTTCGTCCAGCTCTTCCCGGGGAATCCCAATCCCAATGTGAAACAGGTCTTATTTTTGATCATGTTATGTTTACATTTTTGGACATTCAGTCACGTTTTGCACTTCCTGGTTTTGTTTGTTTCCATAGTAACTCATTAGTTCCCACCTTGTCACGCCCCGTCCCTCAGCTCTCACACCTGTTACTAATTACCACAGCCAGTATTTAAGGTTTTTACTTTCTGTCCATCAGTCTGGGAACTTTGCCTTCAAGCCTTCACGCACCCTATCCTTGCTGCATCTCCTTCATGTCCTCGTCCATAGATCCATGTCATGTAAGTTGTTGTATATAATTCATAGTTTAATGCTTTTGTGCTAAGTCCTTTTGTTTATGTCCATAGTTCATTCATGCCATCGTGCAAGTGTTTTTGTTTTCCTGTTTGTATTTTTGTAGCCAAGTTTTGTACCTCCTTGTGAGGGCCCTTGGTTTGTCTATTTTTTTATTATAGTGTTTAAATAAACAAACATGTACTTACACTCTCGTCTGGCTCGTGCCAATCATCCTTTGCGTGGAAGAAGCAAAACCAATCCATGTCCAGGTGTGACACCCAGGCCATCCGGAAGACATGGTGGACCCGGACTTAAACAAGTTGAAAAACTTATTCGGGTGTTACCATTTAGTGGTCAATTGTACGGAATATGTACTGGACTGTGCAATCTACCAATAAAAGTATCAATCCAATCAATCAATCAATCAAATATGTCCTGGGTCTTCCTCGTGCCCGAAACCACTTCATCTGGCTCTTCTCGATGTGGAGGAACAGCAGCTTTACTTTTGAGCTCCTTATTTTTTTTTAACATGCCTCAAATTCCTCAGTTTGGAATTTGGGACATGCTCTCCCTGGTTGAGGTGGGCGGGGCGGGGTTTGGTGGTTGCAGGGGTGCATATTTTAGCGTAGTGCTGCAAGGGGTTCTGGGTATTTGTTCTGTTGTGTTTTTGTTGTGTTACGGTGCGGATGTTCTCCCGAAATGTGTTTGTCATTCTTGTTTGGTGTGGATTCAGTGTGGCGCATACGTTGTTAATATAATTATATACATTCATTGTTTTGTATATCAGCAAAAATATTACAATAAAAATAACAGATGATAAAATCTATTAAATAAAAGTTTTAAAAAGTTAAAAGTTGTTTATACGGTCACCCTCAGTGTGACCTGCACGGCTGTTGACCAAGTATGCTTGCATTCACTTGTGTGTGTGAAAAGGCGGCACGCAAAGGCAGTACCTTTAAGGTTTTTTGGCGCTCTGTACTTCTACCTATGTCCGTGTACATAGCGGCGTTTCAAAAAGTCCTAAATTTTACTTATTGAAATCGATACCGATCATTTCCGATATTACATTTTAAAGCATTTATCGGCCGATTATATTGGCAGTTCCGGTATTAAATTTGAATCCAACTATTTTTATTGACTTTTTCAAATAGACCGAAAAAAGTGCAAGTCGAAACAGTCAGTAAATTCTTCACACCCTTTCCCTCCGATATTACATTTTAAAGCATTTATCGGCCGATGATATCTGCAGTCCGATATTATCGGACATCCCTAGAAAGTTAAAAGTTGTTTATAGGGCCACCCTCAGTGTGACCTGTATGGCTGTTGACCAAGTATGCCTTGCATTCACTTAGGTCCTGGGTCTTCCCCGTGGCCTCCTACCGGTTGGACGTGCCTTAAACACATCCCTAGGGAGGCGTTCGGGTGGCATCCTGACCAGATGCCCGAACCACCTCATCTGGCTCCTCTCGATGTGAAGGAGCAGCGGCTTTAATTTGAGTTCCTCCCGGATGGCAGAGCTTCTCACCCTATCTCTAAGGGAGACCCCCGCCACACGGCGGAGGAAACTCATTTCGGCCGCTTGTATCCATGATCTTATCCTTTCGGTCATGACCCAAAGCTCATGACCATAGGTGAGGATGGGAACGTGGAACGACCGGTAAATTGAGAGCTTTGCCTTCCGGCTCAGCTCCTTCTTCACCACAACGGATCGGTACAACGTCCGCATTACTGAAGACGCCGCACCGATCCGCCTGTCGATCTCACGATCCACTCTTCCCTCACTCGTGAACAAGACTCCGAGGTTCTTGAACTTCTCCACTTGGGGCAGGGTCACCTCCGCAACCCGGAGATGGCATTCCACCCTTTTCCGGGCGAGAACCATGGACCATTTTAATCCAACTCTTTTTATTGACTTTTTCAAATAGACCGAAAAAAGTGCAAGTCGAAACAGTACAATTTTAAAGTCTGAAAATTCTTCACACCCTTTCCCTCCGATATTATATTTTAAAGCATTTATCGGCCGATAGTATCGGCCGTTCGATATTATCAGACACCCCTAGAAATCAGTTTATAAAAAAAAATAGTGTATGACAAATGTGTGTACAAAAACTCAGTGTAAAACAATTTATTGTTCAATCAATCAAAGTTTATTTATATGACCCTAAATCCCGAGTGTCTCAAAGGGCTGCACAGGCCACAATGACATCCTCGGCTCAGATCCTACATGAGGGTATAGAAAAAACTCAACCCAATGGGAGACAATGACAAACCTTGGAGGGGACTGCGTGTTTTTGGACCAGTTGATCTGCTGTCTCTCTTTTCTGCTCTTGCCCCTAACTCCTGCGTAAAGACATTATTCGTTGACCACGGATCAGATTCAAAGTTGGGGTCCAGGAAGGACCAATCTTCTTTGCGTCAGTCGGTGTCGTCTCTGCGCTGCTGACTTGTCTCCATTCAAGATGATCCTCTGCTGGTCTCCCAATGGACTGAACTTTCACATGAAGTCAATACCCGGGGTTAACACTCCTTGGGCATCAGTTGGTGACGTCTCTGTGCCCCAACGTGTCTACCTGCAAGAGGACCCCCTGCTGGCCCCACTATGGACTGGACTCTGACATTATTAACTGTATCCACTCGGCATCCATTGCACTGGTTACCCATCTGCGGTCCCTTCCAAGGCTCCTCGTTGTTCCCATTGGGTTGAGGTTTTTTTTGCCCTGATGTGGGATCTGAGCTGTGAGTTGTGGCTTGTGGAAGCTTTTGAGACATTTGTGATTAAGGGCTGCATAAGTAAACTTTAATTGATTGATTGATTGAACTATGGACAATAAAACACTGACTTTGATTGATTGACTGATTTAACTATGGACAGTAAAACACTGAATATTGAGAACTGCAGATGATCTCCTTGATCGACATCTTTTATAAACCCAGCAAGAGCAACAAAGATGCGACAAACCCGGCAAAACATAAACGCCAAGGGTAAAAAACATCCACATAGTCGATATAATGTCACTGTTCTGCAGTTGTCGTAGAATCTGCCTCCATTTGACGATCAGGTTTGTCGGGAAGTCCTGTGGGGAGTGCTCAGAGAGTATGGGGTATCGGACTGACTGATTGTGGCGGTCCGCTCCCTGTATGATCAGTGTCAGAACTTGGTCCGCATTGCCGGCAGTAAGTCGGACACGTTTCCAGTGAAGGTTGGACTCCGCCAAGGCTGCCCTTTGTCACCGATTCTATTCATAACTTTTATGGACAGAATTTCTAGGCGAAGTCAAGGCGTTGAGGGGATCCGGTTTGGTGGCTGCAGAATTAGGTCTGCTATTTGCAGATGATGTGGTTCTGATGGCTTCATCCGACCAGGATATTCAGCTCTCACTGGGTTCGCAGCCGAGTGTGAAGCGACTGGGATGAGAATCAGCACCTCCAAGTCCGAGTTTATGGTTCTCGCCCGGAAAAGGGTGGAGTGCCATCTCCGGGTTGGGGAGGAGACCTTTCCCCAAGTGCGGGAGTTATAGTACCTCGGAGTCTTGTTCACGAGTGAGGGAAGAGTGGATCGTGTGATCGACAGGCGGATCGGTGCGGCGTCTTCAGTAATGCGGACGCTGTATCGATCCGTTGTGGTGAAGAAGGAGCTGAGCCGGAAGGCAAAGCTCTCAATTTGCCAGTCGATCTACATTCCCATCCTCACCTATGCTATGGTCATGAGCTTTGGGTTATGACCGAAAGGACGAGATCACGGGTACAAGCGGCCGAATTGAGTTTCCTCCGCCGGGTGGCGGGGCTCTCCCTTAGAGACAGGGTAAGAAGCTCTGCCATCCGGGAGGAACTCAAAGTAAAGCCCCTGCTCCTCCACATGGAGAGGAGCCGGATAGGGTGGTTCGGGCATCTGGTCAGGATGCCACCCAAACGCCTCCCTAGGGACGTGTTTCGGGCATGTCCGACCAGTAGGAAGCCACGGGGAAGACCCAGGACACGTTGGGAAGACTATATCAGCTGGACGAAGTGGCTGGGGAGAGGAGAGTCTGGGCTTCCCTGCTTAGGCTGCTGCCCCCGCGACCCGACCTCGGAAGAAGAAGATGGATGGAAGGATATCAGGTTTTTTTGCCCTGTAAACAAGCCCCGTCAACTCTGTTCATACCTGGTCTCCAAGAAGTAAAACAAAAATACAAAATTTTTCAGCACTGAATTTTTTTGGACTGAATTTTTATCTATAGATTTTTAAACAATTAATTTTTTACACTGAATTTTTATACAATGATTATTTTTTTTTTACACTGAATGTTTTTTCAATGAAATTGTCAGCATAATTGGATTCAGTTCACCAAATTCAAAGGCAAAAAACGGAGTTACCGGATTTTCCGAATTATAATGCACACTTTAAATAATTTGTCTTCCCTCAAAACTCGACAGTGCGCCTTAAAACCCGGTGCACCTAATAAATGCATTTTTGCTCACCGACCTCCAAACTATTTTATTTGGTACATGGTGTAATGATGATTATGACCAGTAGATGGCAGTCAAACATAAGATATGTGTAGACTGCAATATAATGGCAGTCACACACAAGATATTAACCTGTAGACTGCAATATCTCTCAAGTAAACACCAACATTTTATATGCCATCCATCCATTTTCTACCGCTTGTCCCTTTTTGTGGTCACGGGGGGTCTCTGGAGCCTATCACAGCTACAATCGGGCGAAATGGGGGGGAGCGTACACCCTGGACAGGTTGCCACCTCATATATCTTACTTTATATGTACCTTATATGTTCCCATGAAAATATAGAACACACGGCGCTCAAAAATTTCCTCAAAATGTTTTAGTACGACTTTGGTAAGCTATGAAGCCGCACTGCTTGATGGATTGTCCTGTGCTTCAACATACAAGTATTATTATGGGGTGTGTATAAGATAAGACATTAACTGCCGTTTTGTCTTGCAATATTATGCAAAAGATACTTTTCTTACCTTCTGGTACCTGCTGATCTGTATTTGGGATCTGCATAAATCCTGAAAAATTGTGCGCACCCGCCTTTGTAGTCGATAAGCTTCTTATTTTTCTCTTATCTTTTAGTTAAAAGATATTCATCCTCAGCTGTTGCCATTTCTAATATAAAGTAGTGTAAAGTTCTTACTTGTATCTGTCGGTAAACTGGCCATGAAAGCGCTAAAACATACCGGTGTGGTGAGTTTATATTATTCACCCCAGGAACTTTACCTATTAGAGAGTTCTTGTTGGACGTTTTTTTTTACGGGACACGTTTCCGGCGAATGAGGAGATGCTCCTCCGTTATTGATTTACGTAAAGTCTTCATTAAACAGTTAGCGCCATCTTTTGATACTTCCACTCCCGTCTTTGAACGCTACACCGCTGCAACAAAGATGACGGGGAGAAGACGCCGCCGAAGGTGTGTCACGTAAATGAGACCGCACACAAAACGGCGCATACGGAAGCGACTGTCAGAAAGCGTGTGGGGAGGCGTGGCTGGCAGACCGACAGCGAGGCAGAGTACGCCGGGACCGGCGCCTAATTGAACGGCAGGTGCGTGGATCGCGGCGAATGGTCCCCCCGAAAGTGATGACGATTGTGATGACCATTGTGATGAAGATTGGGACGAAGAGTGTGATGAAGATCGGGACGAAGATGTTGAAGAAGGAAAAGAAGAAGAAGAAAGACAAGAAGACAAAAAAGACAAGAAAGACAAGAGCAAAGAAAAAGAAGAGAAAGACAAACAAGTAGACAAAGAAAAATAAGAAGATAAAGACAAAGAAGATCTCCCCTACTAACCCACCAGTGCCTCCATGGAAATGCCCGCCTTTACCTCAAAGAACTACTCACCTCCAAATCCTACACACGACACCTACGCTCCAAATAGGCTAACCTCCTCCCACCTCCGAGGACAACGCTACGAACTATGGGAGACCGGGCTTTCTGCTCCACTGCTGCCAGTCTGTGGAACGCGCACCCTGACCACCTGAGGGCACCACAGACTGTGGAGGCTTTTATAAAAGGCTTAAAAACCCTTCTTTTAAAAAAAAACCTTTTTATAGATATATGCATACTAGTTCTAGCTATTAGTCTGTTATAGTTTTTATTATCTATTTGTTTTTGTTATTATTAATTTATTTTTTATTACACTATAGCACTTTGAGGTGGTTTGCTCAATGTAAAGTGCTTTTTACATATAAAATCCATTATTATTATAATTATTATTATTATAATTATAATTATAAGATAAGGAGGAAGAACAAGAACAAGTGAAAAGCAAGCGGAAGAGCAACCAGTGGGATGAAGAGCTGAAAAGTGACCCGGCGTGCACAAAGGCTTATAGAAAAATAAAGCAAAGGCACAACCTGCTCTACAGTGAGAGACTGTCAGAAAGCGGCTTGAAGATGATCTGTAAAACATAATCTATGCTTCATTTTGACCAAAGAACCTCCATGTTATGTAGACCCCAAGGAAGTGTTTTCCATCTAGAAAAAAATAAAATAAAAATATGACTCCTTTAATGCGCCGTATAATCCGATTCATTTTATATATGGACAAAGATTGAAGCGAGACCATTCATCTGCAGTTTTTGGAATAAAGTTCCGGGAGACTCACGAGTTTCAGTGCCCCAGGGAAACTATTCTCCCAATTTCACTAAACAAGAATGACGAACACATTTCTGGAGAACACCCGCACCGTAACACAACAGAACAAATATACCCAGAAGCCCTTGCAGCACTAACTCTTCCAGGATGCTACAATATATACCCCCCACTACACCTCCCCCCCACATCAACCCCGCCCACCTCAACCTCCTCAACCTCCACCTCAACATAAACACAACAGAACAAATACCCAGAACCCCTTGCAGCACTAACTCTTCCGGGACACAACAATATACACCCCACCGTACCCCGCCCACCTCAACCTCCTCATGCTCTCTCAGGAAGAACATGTCCCAAATTCCAAACTGCTGTTTTGAGGCACGTTCAGAAAAATAATGCACTTTGTGACTTCAATAATAAATATGGCAGTGCCATGTTGACATTTTTTTTCCATAACTTGAGTTGATTTATTTTGGAAAACCTTGTTACAATGTTTAATGCATCCAGCGAGGCATTATAACAAAATTAGGCATAATAATGTGTTAAATCCATGACTGTATATATCGGTATCGGTTGATATCGGAATCGGTAATTAAGAGTTGGACAATATCAGAATATGGGCAAAAAAGCCATTATCGGACATCTCTAAAAAGTAATCTGAATGTGAATTTAATTACAGTATTTCAAAACAACAGTGACAGTTATTAGTGATAACATACAGAATTTTATTAATGTAGATTATCTATTGTGTCCAGTGGCATACTACAATTATGTAGAAATAAGAAGGGAAAATCAATAAATGTTGCCTATCAATCCCAATTATTATGAAAGACATGAAGAGGGATGGATTTGTTTTAAAATGCATTCTAATTATTAAATCAACGTAAAAGTCAGCTTATACCAGAGCCAACGGGAGCCCATAAAATCCGATAAAAAAACATTGAAAAAGTGCCAACAATGCTTAATTTACATGTATTAAAAGTATTTGTATTGGCGATGTAATCACTCCCGTGTGTGCCCACAGTATTGTTTACATCTTCGTACTCGAAGATCACTGTCTGCTGTTTCCTCGCTTCCTTGCTCTCTGTAAGTACATTGCAGATCATAAATCATGCCTCTCACATGGAAAGTAGATAATCCCAAAAGTTGGTACACTTTGGCCGCCATTTAGGACCTAGAACTGGCGGGAACAACGCGAAAAGTGCTCGTTACCCTCCCATCCCGTTTCCACACGAGTATTATGAGTAATTCTTCATCTATATGAAAATAAATGAACTTCCCAGCAGTCTGCATTTAACGACAGCAGACCTTGCACAGTAAGTGATGTTTTCTTATGTCCGTCGGCTCTCATAAAGTCTGCCGTGAGCAGAAACCATCCATCCATTTCCTACCGCTTGTCCCTTTTGGGGTCGCGGCGTTGCCAATCAACCTATCCCCAGGTGCATTTCTTTGGAGGTGGTAGGAAGTCGGAGTACCCGGAGGGATCCCACGCAGTCACGGGGAGAACATGCGAACTCCCCACAGAAAGATCCCGAGCTTGGGATTGAACCCAGGACTATTCAAGACCTTTGTATTGTGAGGCACATGCACTAACCCCCTGTTCCACCGTGCTGCCGAGCAGAAATCAGTGATGAAGAAAAACATAATAATAACGAGGCGCCTTTGCTTAAAATGATCAAAATACTTAAATATTATTTGTTATTATAAATGTGCTTATAACAAATATACTCACTGTATATAAAACCCTAACAGTGGGGTCGGGATGTTTTTTTAGGCGCTCTATAATCAGAATTGAACATGCTCCCATAGGCTCTATTTTAAGCGGACTTTTGATCAAATTTATTTACTACAATATTCCTCCAAACGTTGCAGTTGTTGTGGCATGAGACATAGGGAAGATATTTCACTGGCAGTAGAAGGTGAGGACATTTTCCTGGTTTCCTCTGACCAACAAGACTGGAGGCTTCAAGTCACGGGACAGGACTTCCAGCCATGCCAGGTAGAGAACTCTGGGGCACACCGCTCTACTCCTCACGGGCATGGTGCTGCCAGGATGGACATCAACAACATGTGTTAAGTCGTATGAATACACACAAACATTGGTATACTCACATGACAATCAGTGCAGCCTCTCTGGAGTAATCCTGCAGAATCTCATTCAGACGAAGTTGACGGAAAGTCTGATGACCAAAGAAATACTGTTTCAGCGTCGGAAGGGTTAAACTCCATTTAATAAAATTATATTTTATGGTGGAGCACATCCGCAGCCCTAATCAACTAGGCAAGCCCCGGTTAGCTGTATATACAAACCCCGTTTCCATATGAGTTGGGAAATTGTGTTAGATGTAAATATAAACGGAATACAATGATTTGCAAATCCTTTTCAACCCATATTCAGTTGAATGCACTACAAAGACAAGATGTTTGATGTTCAAACTGATATATATATATATTTTTGCTAATAATAATTAACTTAGAATTTCCTGGCTGCAACACGGGCCAAAGTAGTTGGGAAAGGGCATGTTCACCACTGTGTTACATCACCTTTTTCTTTTAACAACACTCAATAAACGTTTGGGAACTAAGGAAACTGATCGTTGAATATTTGAAAGTGGAATTCTTTCCCGTTCTTGTTTTATGTAGAGCTTCAGTCGTTCAACAGTCCGGGGTCTCCGCTGTAGTATTTTACGCTTCATAATGCTCCACACATTTTCCATGGGAGACAGGTCTGGACTGCAGGCGGGCCAAGAAAGTACCCGCACTGTTTTTTTTACAAAACCACGCTGTTGTAACACGTGCTGAATGTGGCTTGGCATTGTCTTGCTGAAATAAGCAGGGGCGTCCATGAAAAAGACGGCGCTTAGATGGCAGCATATGTTGTTCCAAAACCTGTATGTACCCTTCAGCATTAATGGTGCCTTCACAGGTTTGTAAGTTACCCATGCCTTGAGCACTAATGCACCCCCATACCATCACAGATGCTGGCTTTTGAACTTTGCGTCGAAAACAGTCTGGATGGTCCGCTTCCCCTTTGGTCCGGATGACACGATGTCGAATATTTCCCCCCAAAAATTGAAATGTGGACTTGTCAGACCACAGAAGACTTTTCCACTTTGCATCAGTCCATCTTAGATGATCTCTGGCAGAGAGAAACCGGCGGCGTTTCTGGATGTTGTTGATAAATGGCTTTCGTTTTTAATAGTAGTGTTGTGGGACATGCGCATTCTGCGTCTCCCTCCGCTGCGAGGCCAACCTGAGGACCCGCTGACAGCGCATTCCAGACACGCCCCCGCACTCATCAAGCGGACCGCGCCCACTCCGCCGCAGCCGGCCGCAATACACACCTGTGAGTGATGACGATGAACTGCTTAAGAGACCAGTGGACCCAGGGATCCTCGCGGGAACTTAGTTCTCTACTGACATTCCGTAAGCTGTAATCCTGCGTTATGCGATCCTGCTTTCCCTGTGATTTTCCCTCTCCATGTTCTCAGTGTGTTTCCTTGTGTCTCCTCCGCAGTGCCCCCCGTTGCCCGGAAAGAGAGCTGTGCGTCTCTCTTCTCTCTCTGGTCTTTGACTGCCTCCCTCTATCCTCGACCCCCCCACTTTGGACTCGGATCTCTTGACGCCCCTCTCAGCCCCACGGACCCCCGCTTGTATCCCGGATCACCTGCCTGTTCCCTTGGACGTTCCTTCGCTCTTGTCAACACGTTGGTAACACACACTTCAGTTAACCTACACACATAGCCTCACAACACATACACTTTTGAATCTATAGTTCAAATTCCATTCCCTTAGTTCGTTTTCTATTGTTTGATTATTATAGATATGTGATTTAATATATATATATATATATATATATATATATATATATATATATATATATATATATATATATATATAAAATCTCTGTACACTACTGACACCTGGTGTTAGTCTGCCGTCATCTCCCTCTGCAATACATAACAAGTAGAGCTTTAACTTGCACTTACAGATCTAGTGACAAACTGCATTTAGTGAAAGTGGTTTTCTGAAGTGTTCCAGAGCCCATGTGGTGATATCCTTTAGAGATTGATGTCGGTTTTTGATACAGTGCCGGCCGGGGGATCGAAGGTCACGGTCATTCAATGTTGGTTTCAGGCCATGCCGCTTACGTGGAGTGATTTTTCCATATTCTCTGAACCTTTTGATGATATTATGGACCGTAGATGTTGAAATCCCTAAATTTCTTGCAATTGCACTTTGAGAAACGTTGTTTTTAAACGGCTTTACAATTTGCTCACGCAGTTGTGGACATCCTTTCTTGTGAAAGACTGAGCATTTTTTGGGAAGCTGTTTTTATACCCAATCATGGCACCCACCTGTTCCCTGTGGGATGTTCCAAATAAGTGTTTGATGAGCATTCCTCAACTTTATCAGTATTTATTGCCACTTTTCCCAACTTCTTTGTCACGTGTTGCTGGCATCAAATTCTAAAGTTAATGATTATTTGCACAAAAAAAAATGTTTATCAGTTTGAACATCAAATAAGTTGTCTTTGTAGCATATTCAACTGAATATGGGTTGAAAATGATTTGCAAATCATTGTATTCCGTTTATATTTACATCTAACACAATGTCCAACTCTTATGGAAACGAGGTTTGTATAACAATTAGCAGCTCATATCCAGAATAGCTGGGGCACTGGTACGGGTCAGTCCAGGTAGCACAGTAATTTTGGTGTGAAAGTACTTTTTGACAACTACAAGGAAACATTTCTGAATAATCTAGCTTCATTTGTCTTGTCTCATTAGTGTTTTTAAAAATGCGTGTCTGGTTCTATACCTTGGCCTTGTTCCTCTCCAGATCCTGCTCTGTGATCTCCCAGGGTTCCATCTCTTCTCTTGATGGATCCGAATCACTTTCGCTCTGTGCTTTGGCGTCCCGCTTGAAGGAACTCAGCATAATGTCAAAGTGGTGAATGCTGGGAACGATCCAAGATTGTCAACAAAAACGATGAGATGAATACCTGAATGTATCCATTTCTATGTATTTTTTCGTCATGTGGTCAACATGCTTACTTTCTAAGCTGAGGTTTTTGATGGAGGTCAGGAAGCACTTCAACATCGTGGAAACCGAGGCGGAACTTTTTGATTAATGTCAACACCCTGGAAAATATGACATCTTTACTGAGAGATGAAAATACAATATTATAGTGATACAGTATACACAGTATAATGTCTTGCTTTGATATAATTTGCATTGATACGGTTTCAAAAATGCCCTTACTCTTTATTTTTCACTCCATACAAAGATGACTTTGCATGGTGGTTTACTTAAGCACTGTTATCCTCAAAAACTGCACACACACACTGTTTACACACCTGAGCAAGCACGACAACTACCCAGAGTTACGAAAGACACGGGCCAGCAGGCTCAAGTCATTGATACAACGTCTATTATACAAACCCCGTTTCCATATGAGTTGGGAAATTGTGTTAGATGTAAATATCAACGGAATAAAATGATTTGCAAATTCTTTTCAACCAATATTCAGTTAAACAGGTACACCCCTTTGTCCACAACTGCATGAGCAAATAGTCAAACAGTTTAAGAACAACGTTTCTCAAAGTGGAATTGCATGAAATTTAGGGATTTCAATATCTACGGTCCATAATATCATCAAAAGGTTTAGAGAATCTGGAGAAATCACACTGAATGACTTTGACCTTCGATCCCTCAGACGGCACTGTATGAAAAACCGACATCAATCTCTAAAGGATATCACCACCTGGGCTCAGGAACACTTCAGAAAACCACTGTCACTAAATACAGTTGGTCGCCACATCTGTAAGTGCAAGTTAAAGCTCTACTATGCAAAGCGAAAGCCATTTATCAACAACATCCAGAAACGCCGCTGGCTTCTCTGGGCCCGAGATCATCTAAGATGGACTGATGCAAAGGGGAAAAGTGTTCTGTGGTCTGACGAGTCCACATTTCAAAATGTTTTTAGAAATATTCGACATCGTGTCATCCGGACCAAAGAGAAAGCGAACCACCTAGACTGTTTTCGACGCAAAGTTCAAAAGCCGGCATCTGTGATGGTATGGGGGTGCATTGGTGCCCAAGGCATGGGTAACTTACACATCTGTGAAGGCACCATTACATACATACAGGTTTTGGAACAACATATGCTGCCATCTAAGCGCTGTCTTTTTCACGGACGCCCCTGCTTATTTCAGCAAGACAATGCCAAGCCACATTCAGCACGTGTTACAACAGCGTGGCTTCGTAAAAAAAAAGCGGGCAGGTACTTTCCTGGCCCGCCTGCAGTCCAGACCTGTACATATATGTTTTTTAATATTGACTTCTAAACAACGTAGCAAAATATTTGCATTGGTAAATCGAGACAACGTTGACGTCTAACGCTGGATCCACGTCATTGTCTAGGAAATATCCTAATTTCAATGTCAAATCGACATCACCGTTGCGATCCATTGCTCGGATCGTTCTATGTTGTAGTTTTGGTTGTTTTCTGTATCACATTTTGGTAGTTTGACTCCTTAGTTCCTGTTTTTAGTCTGTTTCCATAGCTACGTATTATTTTCACCTGCCGTGGTTTCAAGACGCACACCTGGTTCTGTTAATCACCATCCTATAAAAGCCAGCCTTTTCTGTTCAGTCTTTCTGGGATCCTAGTTTGCAATCATGCAACAGTGACAACTCGTATGTATTTTCTCGTTAGCTTTCAGGCTACGCATTTTTTTCTCGCTAGCTTTCACGCTACGCCTTTGTTTTTATTCTAGCTCTCATGCTTATGATTTGTTTTCCCTGTTGTGTGCCTTCGTGCCTAGTTGTTAGTGTTTCTGTTCGTTTTCCTAGCTCCCACGCTAGCTCCCTTTGTTTGCCTTTTCTGTTTAGCCCCAGTTTTTTTTGTTGTTAACCTGCTTTTGTTACTTAAATAAATTCATTAGATCTTACCTTTCATGTGTTCATGTCGACACATCCTCGGAGGAACACAGTCGTAATAGTCACAGCCTGACTTTGAATAATGTCGTCAAAAAAAGTGTCAACGACAGGACCTAGGTCAACAATTTTTCAACGTTTTTTTTATGTCTTGTTTCTGCTAGGGAAGGACACTTCGTGCAGTTGGAAGAAATCTATGACTTTTGCTCCTTGTTCAAATACATTACATCACAGTCAGTGGATATACTTGCAAGTTAACTTTAATAATTTAATTAGCTGCTCTTTAAATTCAGTCTCCTAAGTAATCCAACTGTATCTGGGATGTTAGATCAAAGGTAATAATCCATCCATCCGTCCATTTTCTACCGTTTATTCCCTTCGGGGTCGCTGGAGCCTATCCCAGCTGCATTCGGGCGGAAGGCGGGGTACACCCTGGACAAGTCGCCATCTCATCGCAGGGCCAACACAGATAGACAGACAACATTCACACTCACATTCACACACTAGGGCCAATTTAGTGTTGCCAATCAACCTATCCCCAGGTGCATGTCTTTGGAGGTGGGAGGAAGCCGGAGTACCCGGAGGGAACCCACGCAGTCACGGGGTAAACATGCGAACTCCATGCAGAAAGATCTCGAGCCGGGAATTGAACTCAGGACTACTCAGGACCTTCATATTGTGAGGCACATGCACAAACCCCTCTTCCTCTGTGCTGCTAAGGTAATAATAATAATAATAATAACTATAATGGATTAGATGGGCAGCACGGTGGTACCACACACACACACACAGCCTAGAATGAGGAGGTCAGAGTGTAGGTACAGAGAACATCAGAGGGTAAAATGTGCGAGAAAATGAGAGCAGACAGTGATGACAAACAATGTTGCAACTTTGTGTGGGAACCGCAGGTGCAGAAACACAAAAGAAGAATCCTTGTGGGATGCAGAAACTGGCAGAGAAATGTTCCGTGCAACCTTCATATTGTTGTTACGCAGCCAGCGTTTGTGGGTCTGATGGACCCGTTGCATTTTGTGGGATTTAATGCCTCACAATCAAACACTTTTATGTTAAAATACTGAACAGATATTTACCTTATCCCAATAAACATTTGTTCAGTTTGATTGTGAGGGAGTAAAAGCCACAAAATGCAACGGGTCCATCAGAACCACAAACGCTGGCTGAGTAACAACAATAGGAACATTACACAAGGGTTAAAACACCTCTTTTTGAGGGTGTTTCAGTGTTATAATTTCACCTTTATCTATAGTTTTCAGGCCAAAATGGGTCCGCTCTCCCTTTTCCATCTACACACTGGGTCTGCTTGTAAGTACTCTGTGATTGTGCACTGCCGAATATGCTTGTCTGCTTGCAAAACCAGCAGTGTCATGAAATGACGACGCACCGTCTTGCCCTGGAACCGATACTAATCAAACAGAGTCTAGTACCATTTGTGATTCATTATACCGTACAACCACTATGTGTTATTAGAAGTATTGGAATTCAGATGTAAATTTACAAGCAAATGTCAGTTTCTCTTGTGATTATTTCGACAACCGTGTCTGTTGATTGTCAGCCAGCCCGAGTGTTGTTGAGATAAACGGGTTGCACTGTAATATTTCAGATATGGTGCTGCCATTAAACCCCCATAATGTTGACATTAGGATATTATTATTATTATTAGGGATGTCGGATAATATCAGACTGCCGATATAATCTGTCGATAAATGCTTTGAAACGTAATATCGGAAGCTATCGGTATCGGTTTCAAAATGATCAGTATTGGTTTCAAAAATTAAAATTCATGACTTTTTAAAATGCCGCAGTGTACACGGACATAGGGAGAAGTCCAGAGCGCCAATAAACCTTAAAGGCACTGCCTTTGCATGCCGGCCCAGTCACATAATATCTACGGCTTTTCACACACACACAAGTGAATGCAAGGCATACTTGGTCAACGGCCATACAGGTCCCACTGAGGGTGGCCGTATAAACAACTTCAAGACGGTTACAAATATGCGCCACACTGTGAACCCACACCAAACAAGAATGACAAACAGATTTCGGGAGAACATCCGCACCGTAATACAACATAACAAGGAGAATCCCTTGCAGCACTAACTCTTCCGGGACGCTACTATATACACCCCCTCTACCACCAACCCCCCCCCCCCCCCCCCCCCCCACATCTTCCGAATTTGGAGGTCTCAAGGTTGGCAGGTATGTATGAAGGCCAGCATGGACGAATAGAACAGACAAGCCATTGTAATGTCTGCTCGCGGAAAAACGAAAATCCTAATCTACGATTTGACTACTTTGAATGGACTTGACGCTGCAACAACAGCAAGGAGAAAACATCCTCCATCTCCCGGATTCGGAGGTCTCAAGGCTGGCAAGTATGGTCTACGCCCAGGTCTGGCGTAGAGTTACTCCCCTTACAAGAATCTCGTTCCTCTTGATCCGTGGTATATCATTTTGAAATTGTTTTATCTTCTCGTGGGTTAAGAAATATGACAGAACCCCTTGCGGCACTAACTCTTCCTTGTTGCCCTCTACCCTGTTGTTGAGATAAACAGGTTTCACTGTATATTTTCCATATAAGGTACTACCATTAAAAATATTGGGCTTTAGCACTCATAATGTTGACATTAGGATATTATTATTATTATTATTATTAATATGATATAATATGAAGTCCAATGAGTAATCCGAGCGCTTACTCCTCTTTCCGCTCCTCTTTGCTGCAACTTCCTCCGCCCACAAACACTCGAACTGTACATTTGGCCCAGCGCTTCCTGCGGGTGAGCAGGTAAGGCAGCAGCAGGGTGAGGCCTGAAAGGCACACAGAAATGATGAGGAAACATGGTAAGCTGGATTTAAAAAAGCATGAACGCACCTCCATCATCAGACAGCCAGTACACGTCGATTGTCTTCTCTCCTTGCTTTTGTCGGAACAATGTTCTGGCTTGAACCGCCGAAGCTGCAAACAACAAGTGTGTCATATTACCGTATTTTCCATTAGAGTAGACCAGACGAGGTGTTTCTAGAACAAGGGTGTCAAACGTACGGCTCGCGAACAGGTTTTGTCCGGCCTGTGGGATGAGTTTGCTAAGTGTAAAAAATAACCTGAAATTTTTGAATGAAAAAAAGCTGTTCTAAATGTGTCCACTAGATGTCACAATAGCAATTATTTGAATCTTTGTAGATGTATATATGATATAGATGTATGTATATATATATATATATATATATATATATATATATATATATATATATATATATATATATATATATATATATATATATATATATATATATATATATATATATATATATACTGTTACGTGTACGTTTGACCCGGTCTTCTGCCAGGTCACCTCCCAGAATGGTTCGATGACACATAAGCTGGTTATAAATGAATCCCAGGCAGAGTTGCTCATTTTGATATTTTATTACCAATGCCTTGGGAGATCAATCTAGATACAACAACCTTTCAATCGCATTGCCCAAACATTCTACGGAAGCGCTGTTTCCTTCAAAATCTCTCTCTCTCTCGCCCCCGCCATATATATATATATATATATATATATATATATATGTATATATAAATGTAAGAATGTGGGATTTACAATATTAACTATGAACGATAAAACACTGAATATTGACAACATATAAACGTCACACCCCCTCTCGATCGATATATTTTACAATCAACGAAACTTAACAAAAATGCAACAAACACATCGAAATATAAACGTGAAGGGTAACAAAAGAAAAAAACCCCACCATGTACAGTATATGTATATATATATATATATATATATATATATATATATATATATATATATATACACATACACACACATATATATATACATATATATGTATGTATATATATATATATATATATACATATACATATATATATATATATATATATATATATATATATATATACATATAGATAGATAGATAGATGGATCGATTGATCGATAGATATAGATAAGACAGACATAGAAAAATGAGCACTATATAGACATTTCAAAATAACTCACGCACGCACACACAATCAGTGATTGCGGTCTCTTTAAAAGACTCAACTCACACAATGGTAATGCTTTTTCTGCTACTACAAGATGCCGCAGATCGTGCCCTGGGGAGGGAGCGCATGTTTCACGACCATGTAGACCTATTTGCCCAAAATGACAAATATTTATTCGAACCCTTTAGGCTACCACAGCAGTCCCCCCTTTCTTAAACTTACGTTTTGACATTTTGTATTTCCCCTGCGAGATAAAACGAATTTCTCTTCTGTAATCTGTTTATATTGTCTCTGTGTGTTTGAAGTTTGGCTTTTCCTCCGGAAATGTGCCCTCATATGGGTAATTAAGAGTGTTTACCTATGCATATTGGGCAAATAAGGGCGTGTTTATATGCAAATTATGGTAGACACGCACGTGCTAACCATTTGGCATTCAGCAACTAAAGAACAACAGGTGGGAACAATTGAGCCGTTTAAGAACACGTCATGCATTTGAATAGACTCCTCTGAGGAAATCACTTAGAAATAAAGATGAGAGGAAAAGATAGGAACCTATTGCTGAATGGGGTATCACTAGAGGACGACAAGCAGCCAAACATGCTACTCAGCCCTAAATTGTACTACTTGTAAAATGAAGTGTTTATCAGCATCACACAACATGCATTGCTCCAGGTAGTACACACTACTACTACAGTACTATGTAGAACATTTGCATACATTCACTGATGTTGTGAAATCCAGACGGTTTATATGTGGTGTTTATACACTCAGGTCCTTCTTCAAAGCCTGGATTGACTGCAGACAAAAAAAATCAGGTTAAAATACACAGGTGTTTTACATTGTAGTTCAGTTCACGATGATTTGATTTGTGGCTCTCACCATGCGACTGATGTGAAACGTCCAGTCGCTCTCTCATTCTCAGGACACACACACCGTACTGAAGATCGAATGCATCCCTGAAATCAGCAAATATATCAATATCATGACACTAAAAGACTTGAGATTGAGTTGAAACACGAAGACGACACTCACTGCAGTATTGCGATGTAACTGTATGCCGCCTGAGGGGAGTCACTCAGCCAGTCTGACTTGAAACCCATTAGCAAGACGTTCGGCCGGATTCTACCCAAACCTGCACCCTGGAGTTCAAAAGTCCTCTCATTAGCATTCAACATATTTGAATGAATGAATGAATGGTTTATTTTGAGCCATGCAAACAAAACAAGAGAATGACATAAAATACAAAAGAAATATATAGATACATTATTTTTACACCTACATTGAAAACATTACATGTGACTAATCTTTTGTAGATGTCAAGATTGGCTCAAAAGGGAGTGGGAAGAAGTAAACTTATTACGTCCCACCCCCATACATATACAATATATATATATATACAATATATAATACAATAATATATATAATATAATTCAATTCAGTGGTTGCTGCTATATATTGTCTATATAAAATACATTTAAATTCACACACACTTACATACATACATATGTACACACATATGTACACAACACACACATATACACACACACATATATACAATTTATATATATATACATAAATATATATATATATATATATATATATATATATATATATATACACACACATACATACACATAATCACGTACATACACACATGCATATACCCAAAATACACACACACACACACCTAATATAAATACTATAAATATAATAGTATATATAATATACACTTTTGTCTAAACATTATTAACAGTTTATGGTGCCTATGGGAACAAGCTTTCATTTTGACTGTGATATTAGTGGTTAATAGTGGATCTGTGGCTGTGGAGCTACTGCCCCTGATCAACAGGACCTGAGGACCACTCTTGCTATGTGTCCTATGCTGTGCATTAAAAGAGACGAGGGGAGCCCCCTGCCAGAGGAGTTATCCACGAACATAAGATCCCCCACTCACCTGCCCTGTACTCCAGATAGTGTACTTATTATGTGTCCTATGCTGTGCATTAAAAGAGATCTTCACCCACGAGAAGATAAAACAATTTCAAAATGATATACCACGGATCAAGTGGAACAAGATTCTTGTAAGAGGAGTAACTCTACACCAGACCAGGCCGTAGACCTTACTTGCCAACCTTGAGACCTCCGAATTTGGGAGATGGGGGATGTTTTCAGAACAGTCTGCTCCTGTTGTTGCAGCGTCAAGGCCATTCGAGGGAGTCAAATCGTAGATTAGGATTTTTGTTTATCCATTAACAGACATTACAATGGTTTGTCTGTTCTATTCGTCCATGTAGGCCCTCAGCTGGGGGGGTTGAAGTACGCGGGGTTGGGGGGGCGGGGTTTGTTCTCCCGGGATGCAAACGGATAATTCCGGACCAGGCGTGAATGTAGAAACATATTTATTATTTTAACTCAAGAAATCTTGGCTGGGCATGAGGTAAACAAACATAAACTATGACGTGGAACAAAAGTAAAGTACCAATGATTGTCACACACACACTAGGTGTAGTGAAATTTGTCCTTTGCATTTTGACCCATCCCCTTGATCACCCCCTGGGAAGTGAGGGGAGCAGTGGGCACCAACGGTGCCATGCCCGGGACTCATTTATGGTGATTTAACCCCCAATTCCAACCCTTGATGCTGAGTGCCAAGCAGGGAGGCAATGGGTCCCAGTTTTTTTTATAGTCTTTGGTATGACTCAGCCGGGGTTTGAACTCCCAACCTACCAATCTCAGGGCGGACAATCTAACCACTAGGCCACTGAGTAGGTCAAACAAACAAAACCTACTTGAACACAGCATGAAGCGAACAACATGAACTATGATATCGCGTGAAAACATGCAACGATGCCAGGCGGACTGACTGGCAAAGACAGGCTTAAATAAGGGTCTCTTGATTAGCGCAGGTGCGTGTCCCGAACACCAGAGGCTGTTGAAACTATTAAGTCGGCATGGTAACCAAACCAAACAAGGGTGTCAAAGTTAGAAGTTGACGAACCCCAAGATGCAGAGATGGAGGCAGGCATTGGATATGAAGACATTATTTATTATAAATAATAGAACAAGAACAAACAAAAAGTGGGCGGAATAACAAACTAAGGGAGCTAGCACTGGAAGCTAGAAAACAAAAAGGAACTTTAGCATGGAATCTAGAGGATAGCAAACAGAAAAACTGGAAATAACTAATGGCTGACAAGAACAGCTTACCGCTATGACGACCAGGACAAAATGTAGCACGACAGGTAATAGCTGAAAAGAATCACAGACACGACAAGAGCAACATATGGCAACGACAAGTCCGAATGACAATACAATGATCCAGCAACTGACACAAGACAAAGCAGGTACAAATAGGAGCAGGCTGATTGGCAACAGGTGTGGCCAGGTGCCAATCAGCCAAAGCTGGGGAGGAACACAGCACTCAGTTTTTAAGACAGGAAGCTGACAAAATAAGAGCACTAGACAGGAACTAAAGATAGGAGATACTAAACACAGAGGAAACAGACAAATGCAGCGGAAAAAACTAAAACAGACAAACTGTCTGGGGAAAGCCTGACAAAGGGAGCGCAAACAGGAACTAAAAGAGTCCAAAAAGATAACAAAAACATAATCCAGACCACAGATCATGGCAGTTACTATGGTAATCTAAGTCACAGATTTTTACAAAAAAGTTCTAAGTTATATCAGATATATCAGATTGTAGGTGGGTTTGTTGTTGTTGTTACCCTTCACGTTCATATTTCAATGTGTTTGTTGCATTTTTGTTAAGTTTCCTTGATTGTAAAATATATCGATCGAGAGGGGGTGTGATGTTCATAGGTTGTCAATATTCAGTGTTTTATCGTTCATAGTTAATATTGTAAATCCCACATTCTTAAGTTTCAGGTACAAACACATATATATATATATATATATATATATATATATATATATATACATATATATATATATATATATATATATATATATATATATATATATATATATATATATATATATATATATATATATATATATATATATATATATATATGTGTGTGTGTGTGTACTATTTCGATTGTAGTTATGTTATAATTGAATATCAAAAGTATGAGAAAGTTCGAACTCCTTCCTTGTCTACTTCTGTGACAACCTCTTTGAAATTTTGTAATCAATCAGAAATATCAAGCACTTAAAATTCAAAAATGGATACATGTGGAGAGAGTGTTTTTCCCATCATGCCTCACAATTGATTAAAATGGGTGCAATTTCAAATAGTTTATGGTAGTGGGATGTTTTTTTTTTTTTTTTTAATAATATCCAAAAAGCTCAGTGAGCAGTTTGTGTTACGTGTGACCATGTGTGTTGATTTTTTGTGCTGGCTGATTTTTTTTCCTTTTTCAGTCATGACAAGGAAAGGTTGTTTGGATTGTGTCGTATAAGTAAATGCTGTGCTGGTGCTTTCGAGAAAGTCCACATCATGGTCACTGACCTGCATCACTCATTATAGCCACAGGTTAGAGACAAAGTCCCAACTGTCAGACCTCTGGATAATGAAATGTTTCTTATCGAATACCTGTCCAAAAGAATCACGCCAATTGGCTGCATTTGGACCGCCGGCCGCAGTTTGGGCATCCCTTTACAATACTTTGCATGCTGTTGCAATTCCAAGACATTATATGGCAGTATTTTGTAAACAAGGGTTAGTTCCCATAATCAGAAAGTAGTCTTTGCCATTAAGTTGAGTGTGTCAGTCTTGTCTTTTGTTGAGTCCTACAAAGTGTTTATACTTTAAGTATTGTCCTTATTACACTCCACCTAGGTGTTCATCTTAGTTGGAGTTGGCATTACCCAATTTGAAGGTGTTGAAATGGCCATGTAAAATTGCTAGTGCTAATAGCATGTTAATGGAATGTCCAATGCTAATTAGCATCGAGCTAATGCTTTTTTTCTTACGTCAGATCGTTTATTTTAGGCATGCTTGCTTTGTATGCCAAGTTTCCGACAAAGGAATGAAAATATGTTGCTTTTTTGATTTTTACATGAATTGACGCTCGTAGCATCGACATCGTTTGTAAAAAGTACTGATTTCGGTCCCCATCCCGACCAAGTAACGACATCTCTTGTTAATAAATCTATCATAATGGTAAAATATGTACCAAAAAATTGGGTCCTTAAGCTGCATTTTGGTTCTCTTCTGGTTTACAATATTCATTTGTTCTATTTTTTGTCTTACTGAACAACAACAGCACACTGATTTCATAGCAGAGAGCTCCTATTCGGGAATACATCTTAAAAAAAGGAAGAGAGTTTTCAAGGTCTGGCTTCTCCTTGGCAATAAACCAATTCCTGTCACTCACTTTTTACATGTACGAGGGGAAATCTGTACCAAAGCCACAAAATGATAATACGAATACATGCAGGACTGTCTTATAGTGCTTGAATTCTCATGCAGTTTTTGTATACCTGCAGCAGCATGTTCACTCCTGAGCGGAGGTCCGCAGAAAGCACATTTTTGTAGAAGGACTTGACCTTTCTTTGGTTCAACCACAAAACGTGACTGTCAACGCTTTGCACCAGTGGAGGGAGATTGCCCTGGGGGGAAAAATTGAAACAAAAAAGGTCTCAAAAAACGAATGAGAGATTTAAATTTATAATGTATGGTGTCATGTACTCACGGTGAGCACGTGGCCGCACATCATGAGACTGAGGTTCTTTGTCAAACAGCTGACCAGATCCACAAGAGCCGGCCGACTGCTGGGGGGTCCTGTCAGCACCAAGCACTGTGGTCTGGAGTAGTGTACAGTATATTTGCGACATATTGTAAGGAAAAAAAATATAAGTAACAGGTTTTTTCGCATAGTTTGGCCAGGGGTGCGACTTATACTGTGGAGCGGCTTATGTGTGAAATAATGAGCACATTACCCTAAAATATCAAGTAATTATAATTAAATTATCTATTATTATTACTATTTAATCATTATTATTATTATTTAATTTTTTATTATTTCTAAATTTATTATTATTATTGCTGTTATTGTTACGTAAAATATCAAGTATTATTATTGTTAATACATAATATTATTATTATTATTATTAAATTATTATTGAATTATTTATCATTATCCATCCATCCATCCATTTCTACCGCTTATTCCCTTTGGGGTCGCGGGGTCGCTGGTACCTATTTTAGCTATAATCGGGCGGAAGGCTGGGTACACCCTGGACAAGTCGCCATATTAATTTTATTTAATTATTATTATTATCATTTAACTATTTATTATTTTTACTATTTAATCATTATTATTATTATTAAATTTTTATTATTTATAAATCTATCATTATTATTAAAGTTATTGTTACCATAAAATATCAAGTATTATTATTGTTAATACATAATATTATTAATATTATTATTAATATTATTAAATTATTCTTGAATTATTTATCATTATCCATCCATCCATCCATTTTCTACCGCTTATTCCCTTTGGGGTCGCGGGGGCGCTGGTACCTATTTTAGCTACAATCGGGCGGAAGGCGGCGTACACCCTGGACAAGTCGCCATATTAATTGTATTTAATTATTATTATTATTTAAAAAAAAATATTATTATATTATATTATTATTATTATTACTTAGTTATTTATAATTTATTTCTTCATTTATTATTATGATTAATAATATGATTATTATTACTGTACAATCTCAATAAATATGATTATTATTATATAATATTATTAAATGATTATTTCATGTTTTATTATTATTATTATTTAATTATTATTCTTATATTATAATTATATTATTTTTTTATTATTACTTATTTATTTATGTATTTATTTATTTATTAATTTATTAATATTATGTTTATTAATATTATTATTAAATATTATACACAGACAGCGATTAGGAGTGACTTATTGTTTGGTGAACGTATAGCATGTTCTATATGTTAGAGTTATTTGAATGACTCGTACCATATTATGTTACATTTACATACCAGGCACCTTTTCAGTTCGTTATTTATGCAGCCACCCTCAGGTCACACTGCGTGTTGCATATTTGTAACGTTAACACTGTAACAAATATGCAACACACTGTGTACCCACACCAAACAAGAATGACAAATCGATTTTGAGAGAACATCCACACCGTAACACAACAGAACAAATACTCAGAATCCTTTGCAGCACTAACTCTTCCGGGGCGCTACGATATACACCTCCTTTTACCACCAAACACCCCCCAACCCTGCCACCCCACCTCATGTCCCGAATTCGGAGGTCTCAAGGTTGGCAAGTATGGTTGTGTTCCCAACGAAGAAGTTTGAAATAATCAAGAGATATTTGACAGAATATGGGAGGAGCTTCAGATAAATATGTAAATGCGCATCCAACAAGCACTATTACAACACGATAGGCATTCCTATTGGCAGCTGAGGGCACAGAAGACGGGGACGTTAACGACCTGTAGTTCTTCACATGGTCCTCCACGTGGTTGAGGCCCACACACTGGTTGAGTGCGATGCTGTAGGAGCTGGCCTGCACTGAAGACCCCCAATTCACTGCTGTGGACAAAAGGCGGCAAAATGTCAGCACTTTGCATGTTTTCTGCAGCTTCCTGTTAGGATGTTGTGTAACAATGTACTCACAATTAACCATTCGTACACCGTCATAGGCGCCGATCTTACATTTCTGCCAGTGGGTGCTCGGCATACTTGCCAACCTTGAGACCTCCGAATTTGGTTTATGGTGGGGGAGGAGGAGGGGGGGGGGGGACCAAGAGGCGGATCGAGACGGGACGAGAACAACCACGTAGGTCCCAGAAGAGACTGGAGCGATCAGTACCCGGAGACCTGCAGTGACCCACGGGAGCGACCAAGAGGCGGAGCGAGACAGGACGAGTACGGCCACGTAAGTCCCACGAAAGACTGGAACGACCAGGAAACGGAAACCTGCAGTGACCCACGGGAGTGACCAAGAGGCGGAGAGAGACAGGATGAGTACGGCCACGTAGGTCCCACGAGCGACTGGAGCGATCAGGACCTAGGGACCTGCAGTGACCCACGGGAGCGACCAAGAGGCGGAGCGAGACGGGACGAGTACGACCATGTCGGTCCCACAAGAGACTGGAGCGATCGGGACCCGGAGACCTGCGTTGACCCCACCTGGCAGCGACCAAGAGGCAGAGTGAGACGGGACGAGTACGGCCAAGTAGGTCCCACAAGAGATTGAAGCGTTCGGGACCCTGAGACCTGCAGTGACCCCCAGGAGCGACCAAGAGGCGGAGCGAGACGGGACGAGTACGGCCACGTACGTCCCGCGAGAGACTGGAGCGATCTGGACCTGGAGACCTGCGGTGACCCCTGGCAGCGACCAAGAGGCGGAGCGAGACAGGACGAGTACGGCCACGTAGGTCCCACAAGAGACTGGAGCGATCGGGACCCTGAAACCTGCAGTGACCCACAGCAGCGACCAAGAGGCGGGGCGATACAGGATGAGTACGGCCACATAGGTCCCACGAGAGACTGGAGCGATCAGGACCCGGAGACCTGCGGTGACCCCCGGAGCGACCAAGAGGCGGAGCGAGACGGGACGAGTACGACCACATAGGTCTCACAAGAGACTGGAGCGATCGGGACCCGGGGACCTGCGGTGATCCCCTGGAGCAACCAAGAGGCAGAGCGAGACGGGACGAGTACAGCCACGTAGGTTCCACGAGAGACTGGAGCGATCTAGACACGGAGACCTGCGGTTACCCCTGGCAGCGACCTAAAGGCAGAGCGAGACGGGACGAGTACGACCACGTAGGTCCCACAAGAGACTGGAGCGATCAGGACCCGGAGACCTGCGGTGACCCCTAGGAGCGGCCAAGAGGCGGAGCGAGACGGGACGAGTGCGACCACGTAGGACCCAAGAGACTGGAGCGATCGGGACCCAGGGACCTGCAGTGAACCACGGGAGCGACCAAGAGGCAGAGTGAGACGGGTCAAGTACGGCCAAGTAGGTCCCACAAGAGACTGAAGCGTTCGGTACCCTGAGACCTGCAGTGACCCCCAGAAGCTACCAAGAGGCGGGGCGAGATGGGACGAGTACGGCCACGTAGGTCCTACGAGAGACTGGAGCGATCGGGACACGGAGACCTGCGGTGACCCCTGGGAGCGACTAAGAGGTGGAGCGAGACGGGACGAATACGGCCAGGTAGGTCCCGCGAGAGACTGGAGGGATCGGTACCCGGAGACCTGCGGTGACCCCCGGGAGCAACCAAGAGGCAGAGCGAGACGGGACGATTATAGCCACGTAGGTCCCACGAGAGACTGGAGCGATCAGGACCCGGAGACCTGCGGTGATCCCCCGGAGCGACCAAGTGGCGGAGCGAGATGGGACGAGTACGGCCACATAGGTCCCACAAGAGACTGGAGCGATCGGGACCCAGGGACCTGCAGTGAACCACGGGAGCGACCAAGAGGCAGAGTGAGACGGGTCAAGTACGGCCAAGTAGGTCCCACAAGAGACTGAAGCGTTCGGTACCCTGAGACCTGCAGTGACCCCCAGAAGCTACCAAGAGGCGGGGCGAGATGGGACGAGTACGGCCACGTAGGTCCTACGAGAGACTGGAGCGATCTGGACCCGGAGACCTGCGGTGACCCCTGGCAGCGACCAAGAGGCGGAGCGAGATGGGACGAGTACGACCACATAGGTCCCACAAGAGACTGGAGCGATCGGGACCCAGGGACCTGCAGTGAACCACGGGAGCGACCAAGAGGCAGAGTGAGACGGGTCAAGTACGGCCAAGTAGGTCCCACAAGAGACTGAAGCGTTCGGTACCCTGAGACCTGCAGTGACCCCCAGAAGCTACCAAGAGGCGGGGCGAAACGGGACGAGTACAGCCACGGAGGTCCCGCGAGAGACTTTAGCGATCTGGACCCGGAGACCTGTGGTGACCCCTGGCAGCGACCAAGAGACAGAGTGAGACGGGTAGAGTACGGCCAAGTAGGTCCCACAAGAGACTGAAGCGTTCGGGACCCTGAGACCTGCAGTGACCCCCAGCAGCGACCAAGAGGCGGAGCGAGACGGGACGAGTACGGCCACGTAGGTCCCGCGAGAGACTTGAGCGATCTGGACCCGGAGACCTGCGGTGATCCCCCGGAGCGACCAAGAGGCAGAGTGAGACGGGTCGAGTACGGCCAAGTAGGTCACACAAGAGACTGAAGCGTTCGGTACCCTGAGACCTGCAGTGACCCCCAGAAGCTACCAAGAGGCGGGGCGAGACGGGACGAGTACAGCCACGGAGGTCCCGCGAGAGACTTGAGCGATCTGGACCCGGAGACCTGTGGTGACCCCTGGCAGCGACCAAGAGGCAGAGCGAGACGGGACGAGTACGGCCACGTAGGTCCCACGAGAGACTGGAGCGATGAGGACCCGGAGACCTGCGGTGATCCCCCGGAGCAACCAATAGGCGGAGCGAGACGGGACAGGTACGACCACGTAGGTCCCACGAGAGACTGGAGCGATCGGGACCCGGGGACCTGCGGTGACCCCCGGGAGCGACCAAGAGACAGAGTGAGACGGGTAGAGTACGGCCAAGTAGGTCCCACAAGAGACTGAAGCGTTCGGGACCCTGAGACCTGCAGTGACCCCCAGCAGCGACCAAGAGGCGGAGCGAGACGGGACGAGTACGGCCACGTAGGTCCGGCGAGAGACTTGAGCGATCTGGACCCGGAGACCTGCGGTGATCCCCCGGAGCGACCAAGAGGCAGAGTGAGACGGGTCGAGTACGGCCAAGTAGGTCCCACAAGAGACTGAAGCGTTCGGTACCCTGAGACCTGCAGTGACCCCCAGAAGCTACCAAGAGGCGGGGCGAGACGGGACGAGTACAGCCACGGAGGTCCCGCGAGAGACTTGAGCGATCTGGACCCGGAGACCTGCGGTGACCCCTGGCAGCGACCAAGAGGCAGAGCGAGACGGGACGAGTACGGCCACGTAGGTCCCACGAGAGACTGGAGCGATGAGGACCCGGAGACCTGCGGTGATCCCCCGGAGCGACCGAGAGGCGAAGCGAGACGGGACAGGTACGACCATGTAGGTCCCACGAGAGACTGGAGCGATCGAGACCCGGGGACCTGCGGTGACCCCCGGGAGCGACCAAGAGACAGAGTGAGACGGGTAGAGTACGGCCAAGTAGGTCCCACAAGAGACTGAAGCGTTCGGGACCCTGAGACCTGCAGTGACCCCCAGCAGCGACCAAGAGGCGGAGCGAGACGGGACGAGTACGGCCACGTAGGTCCCGCGAGAGACTTGAGCGATCTGGACCCGGAGACCTGCGGTGATCCTCCGGAGCGACCAAGAGGCAGAGTGAGACGGGTCGAGTACGGCCAAGTAGGTCCCACAAGAGACTGAAGCGTTCGGTACCCTGAGACCTGCAGTGACCCCCAGAAGCTACCAAGAGGCGGGGCGAGACGAGACGAGTACGACCACGTAGGTCGCCACGAGAGACCTTCGATAACTCCCGGGCGCGGCCGATTCTAATAAAAATGTGAACAAGCATAATTATCTTTCCTTATTTTGGGACGGTTGCTCTCATTACATTGGGTTCTTAATATTTATATTTGTTTTCAGCAAAATTGTATTAGATTTTAATATTCTACCACTCTGGTTCATTACAGTAGCGTCCCGGAAGAGTTAGTGCTGCAAAGTGTTCTGGGGATTTGTTTGTTCTGTTGTGTTACGGTGTGGATGTTCTCCCGAAGTGTGTTTGTCATTCTTGTTTGGTGTGGGTTCACAGTGTGGCGCATATTTGTAACAGTGTTGAAGTTGTTTATACGGCCACCCTCAGTGTGACCTGTATGGCTGTTGACCAAGTATGCCTTGCATTCACTTAGGTGTGTGTAAAAGCCCCATATATTATGTGACTGGTCTGTGTTTGTATATGCTACAAAGACAACATATTTTATGTCCATCCATCCATTTTCTACCGCTTATTCCCTTTGATGTTCAAACTGATAAACATTTTTTTGTGTGCAAATAATCATTAACTTTAGAATTTGATGCCAGCAACACGTGACAAAGAAGTTGGGAAAGGTGGCAATTAATACTGATAAAAGTTGAGGAATGCTCATCAAACACTTATTTGGAACATCCCACAGGTGTGCAGGCTAATTGAGAACAGGTGGGTGCCATGATTGGGTATAAAAACACCTTCCCAAAAAATGCTCAGTTACACAAATTAGCTGAGATAGGCTCCAGCACCTCCTGCGACCCCAAAAGGGACAAGCGGTAGAAAATGGAATATCTTAATGCTAAGAATAATTATGTATTTTTGCTCAAATTTCACACTTTTGTTTATTTTTGTTTATTATTTAATATGTACAACCTTAAATATAAATAACATCTTTATCATATATTTTTTAAAACTTTTGTTTCAGAACGATGCACATTAAACACAACAATTGGATTTATTTTTTTAATATGATGTTTATTAAATTATATAGAAAGAACCACATATATTTGTTGTGTCGGTTTACTTTTTTAATAACCGTGCACATAAAATACAAATATAATTCTTTAATATTTACAAACCTACATATAAATAACAACAGATCTTTTGGATTTATTAGGTTTTGAAAACTTTTATTTAGTACCTTTTATTATTTGTTATTTTTATTGTAATATTTTAGCTAATACACTAAAAAATGAATGTATATAACGGCGTGGCGCGGTTGGGAGAGTGGCCGTGCCAGCAATCCGAAGGTCCCTGGTTCAATCCCCACCTTCTATAAACCTCGTCACGTCTGTCGTGTCCTTGAGCAAGACACTTCACCCTTGCTCCTGATGGGTCGTGGTTAGTGCCTTGCATGGCAGCTCCAGCCATCAGTGTGTGAATGTGTGTGTGAATGGGTGAATGTGGAAATAGTGTCAAAGCGCTTTGAGTACTTTGAAGGACTCCTCAAATATGGACACTTTTGACCTTTCTTCTTTTCAACAACACCTGGTGTTGAACTTTGAGATCGGCCCCAGTACACAAAAACATTTCAACATCCCTCCCAAGTTTATTGGGCATACATGCACGCAAACACCCCCCCCCAAAAAAAAATCAACGCCTTCACCACCGCTTAATTCCTCTGGGGTTGTGGATGGCTGAGTAGCGCTCTATTGCGGCAGCCGGCCTCCAGGGCCTCAACTCACCCCCCCTCTGTTGCAAGTTGGTGGGATTATAGTGTATGTATCATGTTTAATGGGTGCCATGCTATGTGAGTTTTTTTCCTTGGACTCAGTCTGGACCCCTCCTGAGGGTCTATCTAGCCTTAGACCAGGGGTTACCAACCTTTTTGAAACCAAGAGCTATTTTTTTGGTACTGATTCATGCGAAGGGCTACCAGTTTGATATATATATATATATATATATATATATATATATATATATATATATATATATATATATACATATATATATGTATATATAAAATGGGTATTTCTGTTCGTCATTCCGTCGTACATTTTTTTTCCTTTAACGGAATGTTTTTTGTAGAGAATAAATGATGAAAAAAACACTTAATTGAACGGTTTAAAAGAGGAGAAAAGAGGAAAAAAAAAGAAAATTACATTTTGAAACAAAGTTTATCATCACTTTTGACTCTTTAAAATTCAAAAGTCAACGAAAAAAATGAAGAGAAAAAATAGCTAATTCGAATTTTTTTTTTCTAAATTAAAAGAAGAATTTATGGAACATCATTAGTAATTTTTCCTGATAAAGATTAATTTTAACATTTTGATGACATGTTTTAAATAGGTTAAAATCCAACCTGCACTTTGTTAGAATATATAACAAATTGGACCAAGCTATATTTCTAACAAAGACAAATCATTATTTCTTCTAGATTTTCCATATTTTTTTTTTTAAAAGAAATTCAAAAGACTTTGAAATAAGATTTAAAGTTGATTCTACAGATTTTCTAGATTTCCCAGAATATTTGTTTTAAATTTTAATCATAAAGAGTTAAAAGAAATATTTCACGAATATTCTTCGTCGAAAAAACCGAAACTAAAATGAAGAATTTAATCATTATTTATTCTGTACAATAAAAAAATAAATTGACTTTAACATTGATTTAAATTGTCAGGAAAGAAGAGGAAGGAATTTAAAAGGTAAAAAGGTATATGTGTTTAAAAATCCCAAACTCATTTTTAAGGTTGTATTTTTTCTCTAAAATTGTCTTTCTGAAAGTTATAAGAAGCAAAGTAAAAAAAAAAAAAATGATTTTATTTAAACAAGTGAAGACCAAGTCTTTAAAATATTTTCTATTTGAGTTTTGTCTCTCTTAGAACTAAAAATATCGAGCAAAGCGAGACCAGCTTGCTAGTAAATAAATACAATTTAAAAAATAGAGGCAACTCACTGGTAAGTGCTGCTATTTAAGCTATTTTTAGAACAGGCCAGCGGGCGACTCATCTGGTCCTTACGGGCTACCTGTAGGTGACCCCTGCCTTAGAGTGATATTTTTTTTACTCTCCCCCCTCTCCCAATGTCACCCTTTTCTCACATTTTTAGGATGCACCGTCTTGTCCCCCCCGTAACGTATGTCTGCTCTTAGCGGGACTGTGCCGAAAATGTAATTTCAGTTCTTATCTGTCCATCTGTGTTGGCCCTGTGATGAGGTAGCGACTTGCCCAGGGTGTAAAACCGCCTTCCGCCCGATTGTAGCTGAGATAGGCGCCAGCGCCCCCCGCGACCCAAAAAGGTAATAAGCGGTAGGAAATGGATGGTTGGATGTGTCTTGTACATGTGGGAAGGGAGAATGTAAAGCGTGTCTTGTCAATTGTCAAGGTAGAAAGGCGCTATACAAGTATAACCCATTTACCACACATACATATATATATATATATATATATATATACGTATGCGCCACACTGTGAACCCACACCAAACAAGAATGACAAACCTATTTTGGGAGAACATACGTACCGTAACACAACTTAAACACAACAGAACTAACTCCTCCGGGACGCTACTATATACACCCCCGCTACCACCAAAGCCCACCCATCTCCTGAATTCGGAGGTCTCAAGGTTGGCAAGCATGGATTTGATCCCAGTATGATAGTTTATCAACTGTAAATTTCGGGTAAATTTGCCATTATATTTTTATAAGAGCAGGAAGGGGCTAGGAATATGTTCCTGGTAAAATTTCATATAAAAGCGCCCTATCACAAAACAGGGCCACCCAAACATCATGGGACCCTAAGGCCCTGGCAGAGACGACTGATTGATTGATTGATTGATTGATGGATTGATTGATTGAAACTCCTATTAGTAGATTGCACAGTTCAGTACATATTCCGTACAATTGACCACTAAATGGTAACACCCATACTTGCCAACCCTCCCGGATTATCCGGGAGACTCCCAGAATTCAGCGCCTCTCCCGAAAACCTCCCGGAAGAAATTTTCTCCCGAAAATCTCCCGAAATTCAACAGGAGCTGGAGGCCACGCCCCCCAGCTCATACATGCACAGTTGGGAGCTTGAAAAGGAGGAATGCAGGCGGATTTGACCGCGGTGAATTAAAGTAGGAACACTCCGGAGGCAGAAGTTCATTTAGAGGGGCGGACTCACCGTTTCTCTGCCATGTTTCCGTCACACAGAGGAAGTAAAGACCGCAGGAAGTGAAGAAATCCTTCAGGATAAACGTTTTGTTTGTCAAAGATCTTGTGTTGGGAGAAGAGCCACAAGACGGGAAATGAAGGCAGGAATCCTGCCAGGTGAAAAAGCTGACTGGGACATCGAAAAACCAACGTCGAAGTTGATCATATCAGTGGGAAAGAACAAAGATCCAACAGTGTTTGGCGATCATACACAAGCAGTGAGCTGACAGAGACGAAATAGACGCAAATAACACAAAAACGAACAGAGCTGATAGCGAGAGACAGCAGGGCAAAGCAAATACTGGCGCCATCTTCTGGAAACTCGGAAGTGACGTTACTCAAATAGTGAAAGGTAAGTGTTGTTGTTGTTGTTTTTTAGTAACCAGCAAGCATATATATATATATATATACTGTATATATATGAAATACTCGAGTTGGTGAATTGGCTGTAAATATACACCCCTCCCCTCTTAACCATGCCCCCCGCCCGAACCACGCCTCCACCCCACCCCCGACCACACCCTCCGCCCCCCACCCCCCACCTCCCGAAATTGGAGGTCTCCAGGTTGGCAAGTATGGTAACACCCGAATACGTTTTTTAGCTTGTTTAATTCACGGTGAGCAATCGAAGGGAAGGGATTGTGTATCCAGCAATTTCTGGGCCATAGACCACCTCTTCCAATCATGCTAAGGAAAGGGCTGAAGTCAGGATCGACGATTGGCCAAGCGTGAGCACACCTTGAGTTCATTACCGGGCCTCTTGTAGAGTGTGTATCCCAAAAGGAGCACGACGACCCCAAAGGCAATGAGTGCGGCCCACCAAGTCAGCAGGAACATGATGACCAGACAACACACGGCGCACAACAAGGACAGCCATTTATTGTAGAACCTGAAGGTCGGACGCCAGCCTGGAAAACACCATGGTACGTACATAACAGTGTATTATATAATACATCGCAAAAAGGAACTTTCTCGTATGAACTAGATCAGGGGTCCGCAACCCAAAATGTTGAAAGAGCCATATTGGACCAAAAATACAAAAACAAAAAATAAAGCCATATTATATACAGATAGTGTGTCATGAGATATAAATTGAATTAAGAGGATTTAAAGGCCTACTGAAATGAGATTTTCTTATTTAAACGGGGATAGCAGGTCCATTCTATGTGTCATACTTGATCATTTCGCGATATTGCCATATTTTTGCTGAAAGGATTTAGTAGAGAACATAGACGATAAAGTTTGCAACTTTTGGTGCTAATAAAAAAGCCTTGCCTGTACCGGAAGTCGCAGACGATGACGTCACAAGGGTGAGGGCTCCTCACGTCCTTGTTTTGAATGGGAGCCTCCAGCAGCAAGAGCTATTCGAACCGAGAAAACGACAATTTCGCCATTAATTTGAGCGAGGATGAAAGATTTGTGGATGATAATATTGATAGCGAAGGACTACGAAAAAAATAAAAAAAATAAAATAAAATAAAAAGCGACGGCTCCGGGCGGCGGCAGTGTGAGCGTTTCAGATGTAATTAGACACATTTACTAGGATAATTCTCGAAGATCCCTTATCTGCTTATTGTTTTAATAGTGTTTTAGTGAGATGGTAAAGACATACATTGAGGTCGGATGGCTGCGGTGAACAGGCAGTGTCTCAGAGAGAAGCCGAGGAGCCAAGCTCACAGCTGCCTTTTAAACAGCTACTGCAGGAGGACGAATAATCCAATGATGTCTCCGGTAAGATATATATCACAATTTTCCCATCCAACAACATGCTGGTTGACGTGGAGAAACATGTTCGCTTGACCGCTTCTGTTTAAAACAAACAAACACCAGCTGTGTGTCGGTGCTAAAGACAGCTGCTGCAATCCACCGCTTTCCACCAACAGCATTTTTCTTTATAGTGAGTGAAGTATATTGGTCCGGTGGCCATGGATGAAGTGCTGGCTGTCCAGAGTCGGGACCCGGGGTGGACCGCTCGCCTGTGCATCGGTTGGGGACATCTCTGCGCTGCTGACCCGTCTCCGCTTGGGATTTTTTCCTGCTGGCCCCCACTATGGACTGGACTCTCACTATTATGTTAGATCCACTATGGACTGGACTCTCAATGCAAGATGGCGGCGCCCGGACGGGCTGCGACACTGCGGTGCTCTTGCTAAAGATGGAACATTTGGCGGAAATGCCGGACAGTTCTGCAGACTTCATGGCTGGCTCGCATCGTGGTCACTCCGTGATCACGTACGACCGCCAGACACTTCTGGATATGGACATATCGGGTCGTTTTGGACTGATAGACGCGGGCGTGCTAAACATGCTAACTAGCATGGGAATACGTCGGCGGCTACATCCAGCGGCCTGTGAAGCAGCGGAGTCTAGTAGCAGCGGGGGCCGTCTACGGAGCAGACGCCAGCGGTGTGATCGGAAACGCGGATGCCGAGCGGGGCTTAAAACAAAGCAGAAGGCTAATCCCCACAGAACACCACTTCCCTCCATCCTGAAGACGGATTTAGATGAAAGATGCGAGACTACTGGTCTGGGTAAGGAGTCTGTTAAATTAGAACAAGTTTTTTCTGCTTTGAGTGTTTCAGAGTTGGACATGTGTTTTACCGAGGTGGCTAACTATGATGCGTGCAGTTTATCAAAGCAACAAACAAACAATCGAAAAATCCCCGTTACTGAGGTGGCTAACTATGATGCGTGCAGTTTATCAAAGCAACAAACAAACAATCGGAAAATCCCCGTTACTCAGGAGGCTAACCATGATGCGTGCAGCGAGGTGGCTAACCATGATGATGCGTGCAGTTTATCAAAGCAACAATCAAACAATCGGAACATTCCCGTCGTATCAATTCCTAGATATGGTCGTAATTATACTGAATGCACTGGGCATAATAAACACAACATTATTAATATTGCTACTACGGATAATTTGATCAACAATTCACTAAAACAGCCCACAACCTATAATATAGGTTTTTTAAACATAAGATCATTGTCTCCCAAAACGTTGTTAGTTAATGATATTATCAGAGACAACAATCTTAACGTCATCGGTCTCAGTGAAACCTGGCTTAAACCAAATGACTTTTTTGCGCTAAATGAGGCATGTCCTCCTAACTTTACACATGCGCATATTGCCCGTCCGCTTAAAAGGGGTGGGGGGGTCGCACTAATATACAACGAAAACTTTAACCTTAGTCCTAACATAAATAATAAATATAAATCGTTTGAGGTGCTTACTATGAGGTCTGTCACACCGCTGCCTCTACACCTGGCTGTTATCTACCGCCCCCCAGGGCCCTATTCGGACTTTATCAATGAATTCTCAGAGTTCGTTGCTGATCTAGTGACACACGCCGATAATATAATCATAATGGGGGACTTTAATATCCATATGAATACCCCATCGGACCCACCGTGCGTAGCGCTCCAGACTATAATTGATAGCTGTGGTCTCACACAAATAATAAATGAACCCACGCATCGCAACGGTAATACGATAGACCTAGTGCTTGTCAGGGGTATCACCGCTTCCAAAGTTACGATACTCCCGTATACTAAAGTATTGTCCGATCATTACCTTATAAAATTCGAGGTTCAGACGCATGTTCGTCAAACTAATAATAATAATAACTGCTATAGCAGCCGCAACATTAATACGGCCACAACGACAACTCTTGCTGACCTACTGCCCTCGGTAATGGCACCATTCCCAAAGTATGTGGGCTCTATTGATAACCTCACTAACAACTTTAACGACGCCCTGCGCGAAACCATTGATAACATAGCACCGCTAAAGTTAAAAAAGGCTCCAAAAAAGCGCACCCCGTGGTTTACAGAAGAAACTAGAGCTCAGAAATTATTATGCAGAAAGCTGGAACGCAAATGGCGCACGACTAAACTTGAGGTGCACCATCAAGCATGGAGTGATGGTTTAATAACTTATAAACGCATGCTTACCTTAGCTAAAGCTAATTATTACTCAAATCTCATCCACCGTAATAAAAACGATCCTAAATTTTTGTTTAGTACGGTAGCATCGCTAACCCAACAAGGGACTCCTTCCAGTAGCTCCACCCACTCAGCTGATGACTTTATGCAATTCTTTAGTAAGAAAATTGAAGTCATTAGAAAGGAGATTAAAGACAATGCGTCCCAGCTACAACGGGGTTCTATTAACACTGACACGATTGTATATACGGCGGATACTGTCCTCAAAAATAGTTTCTCTCGTTTTGAGGAAATAACATTAGAGGAATTGTTACAACGTGCAAATGGAATAAAACAAACAACATGTTTACTTGACCCTCTTCCTGGGAAACTGATCAAGGAGCTCTTTGTATTATTAGGTCCATCAGTGCTAAATATTATAAACTTATCACTTTCCTCGGGCACTGTTCCCCTAGCATTCAAAAAAGCGGTTATTCATCCTCTTCTTAAAAGACCTAACCTCGATCCTGACCTCATGGTAAACTACCGACCGGTGTCTCACCTTCCCTTTATTTCAAAAATCCTCGAAAAAATTGTTGCGGAGCAGTTAAATGAACACTTAGCGTCTAACAATCTATGTGAAACCTTTCAATCCGGTTTCAGGGCAAATCACTCGACGGAGACAGCCCTCGCAAAAATGACTAATGATCTATTGCTAACGCTGAATTCTGATGCGTCATCTATGTTGCTGCTCCTCGATCTTAGCGCTGCTTTCGATACTGTCGATCATAATATTTTATTAGAACGTATCAAAACACGAATTGGTATGTCAGACTTAGCCCTGTCTTGGTTTAACTCTTATCTTACTGATAGGATGCAGTGTGTCTCCCATAACAATGTGACCTCGGACTACGTTAAGGTAACGTGTGGAGTTCCCCAGGGTTCGGTCCTTGGCCCTGCACTCTTCAGCATCTACATGCTGCCGCTAGGTGACATCATACGCAAATACGGTGTTAGCTTTCACTGTTATGCTGATGACACCCAACTCTACATGCCCCTAAAGCTGACCAACATGCCGGATTGTAGTCAGCTGGAGGCGTGTCTTAATGAAATTAAAAAATGGATGTCCGCTAACTTTTTGCAACTCAACGCCAAAAAAACGGAAATGCTGATTATCGGTTCTGCTAGACACCGAACTCTATTTAATAATACAACTCTAACATTTGACAACCAAACAATTAAACAAGGCGACACGGTAAAGAATCTGGGTATTACCTTCGACCCAACTCTCTCCTTTGAGGCACACATTAAAAGCGTTACTAAAACGGCCTTCTTTCATCTCCGCAATATCGCTAAAATTCGCTCCATTCTGTCCACTAAAGACGCTGGGATCATTATCCATGCGTTTGTTACGTCTCGCCTCGACTACTGTAACGTATTATTTTCGGGTCTCCCCATGTCTAGCATTAAAAGATTACAGTTGGTACAAAATGCGGCTGCTAGACTTTTGACAAGAACAAGAAAGTTTGATCACATTACGCCTGTACTGGCTCACCTGCACTGGCTTCCTGTGCACTTAAGATGTGACTTTAAGGTTTTACTACTTACGTATAAAATACTACACGGTCTAGCTCCATCCTATCTTGCCGATTGTATTGTACCATATGTCCCGGCAAGAAATCTGCGTTCAAAGGACTCCGGCTTATTAGTGATCCCCAAAGCCCAAAAAAAGTCTGCGGGCTGTAGAGCTTTTTCATTTTGGGCTCCAGTACTCTGGAATGCCCTCCCGGTAACAGTTCGAGATGCCACCTCAGTAGAAGCATTTAAGTCTCACCTTAAAACTCATTTGTATACTCTAGCCTTTAAATAGACTCCCTTTTTAGACCAGTTGATCTGCCGTTTCTTTTCTTTTTCTTCTATGTCCCACTCTCCTTTGTGGAGGGAATCCGGTCCGATCCGGTGGCCATGTACTGCTCGCCTGTGTATCGGCTGGGGACATCTCTGCGCTGCTGATCAGCCTCCGCTTGGGATGGTTTCCTGCTGGCTCCGCTGTGAACGGGACTCTCGCTGCTGTGTTGGATCCGCTTTGGACTGGACTCTCGCGACTGTGTTGGATCCATTATGGATTGATCTTTCACAGTATCATGTTCTCATATGTTCTCATAGTCATCAGTATCATCAGTATCACAGTATCATGTTCTCATAGTCATCATTGTCACCGACGTCCCACTGGGTGTGAGTTTTCCTTGCCCTTATGTGGGCCTACCGAGGATGTCGTAGTGGTTTGTGCAGCCCTTTGAGACACTGGGGATTTAGGGCTATATAAGTAAACATTGATTGATTGATTGATATTATTTTAGATCCACTAGGGACTGGACTCCCACTATTATGTTAGATCCACTATGGACTGGACTCTCACTATTATGTTTGATCCACTATGGACTGGACTCCCACTATTATGTTAGATCCAGTATGGACTGGACTCCCACTATTATGTTAGATCCACTATGGACTGGACTCTCACTATTATGTTAGATCCACTATGGACTGGACTCCCACTATTATGTTAGATCCACTATGGACTGGACTCCCACTATTATGTTAGACCCACTATGGACTGGACTCTCACTATTATGTTTGATCCACTATGGACTGGACTCCCACTATTATGTTAGATCCACTATGGACTGGTCTCTCACTATTATGTTAGATCCACTATGGACTGGACTCCCACTATTATGTTAGATCCACTATGGACTGGACTCTCACTATTATGTTGGATCCACTATGGACTGGACTCCCACTATTATGTTAGATCCACTATGGACTGGACTCCCACTATTATGTTAGATCCACTATGGACTGGACTCTCACTATTATGTTAGATCCACTATGGACTGGACTCCCACTATTATGTTAGATCCACTATGGACTGGACTCTCACTATTATGTTAGATCCACTATGGACTGGACTCTCACTATTATGTTAGATCCACTATGGACTGGACTCCCACTATTATGTTAGATCCACTATGGACTGGACTCTCACTATTATGTTTGATCCACTATGGACTGGACTCCCACTATTATGTTAGATCCAGTATGGACTGCACTCCCACTATTATGTTAGATCAACTATGGACTGGACTCCCACTATTATGTTAGATCCACTATGGACTGGACTCCCACTATTATGTTAGATCCACTATGGACTGGACTCCCACTATTATGTTAGATCCACTATGGACTGGACTCCCACTATTATGTTAGACCCACTATGGACTGGACTCTCACTATTATGTTTGATCCACTATGGACTGGACTCCCACTATTATGTTAGATCCACTATGGACTGGACTCTCACTATTATGTTAGATCCACTATGGACTGGACTCCCACTATTATGTTAGATCCACTATGGACTGGACTCTCACTATTATGTTAGATCCACTATGGACTGCACTCCCACTATTATGTTAGATCCACTATGGACTGGACTCCCACTATTATGTTAGATCCACTATGGACTGGACTCTCACTATTATGTTTGCTCCACTATGGACTGGACTCCCACTATTATGTTAGATCCACTATGGACTGGACTCCCACTATTATGTTGGATCCACTATGGACTCGACTCCCACTATTATGTTAGATCCACTATGGACTGGACTCTCACTATTATGTTAGATCCACTATGGACTGGACTCCCACTATTATGTTAGATCCACTATGAACTGGACTCCCACAAGTATTTTAGATCCACTATGGACTGGACTCTCACTATTATGTTTGATCCACTATGGACTGGACTCCCACTATTATGTTGGATCCACTATGGACTGGACTCCCACTATTATGTTAGATCCACTATGGACTGGACTCCCACTATTATGTTAGATCCACTATGGACTGGACTCCCACTATTATGTTAAATCCACTATGGACTGGACTCTCACTATTATGTTTGATCCACTATGGACTGGACTCCCACTATTATGTTAGATCCACTATGGACTGGACTCCCACTATTATGTTAGATCCACTATGGACTGGACTCCCACTATTATGTTAGATCCACTATGGACTAGACTCTCACTATTATGTTTGATCCACTATGGACTGGACTCCCACTATTATGTTAGATCCACTATGGACTGGACTCTCACTATTATGTTTGATCCACTATGGACTGGACTCCCACTATTATGTTTGATCCACTATGGACTGGACTTTCACAATATTATGCTAGACCCACTCGACGTCCATTGCATCCGGTCTCCCCCAGAGATCGGATGCAATGGACAGGTCCGGTGGCCATGGGTGAAGTGCTGGCTGTCCAGAGTTGGGACCTGGGATGGACCGCTCGCCTGTGCATCAGTTGGGGACATCTCTGCGCTGCTGACCCATCTCCGCTCGGGATGGTCTCCTGCTGGCCCCACTATGGACTGGACTCTCACTATTATGTTAGATCCACTATGGGCTGGACTCTCACTATTATGTTAGATCCACTATGGACTGGACTTTTACAATATTATGCTAGACCAACTCAACGTCCATTGCATCCGGTCTCCCCTAGAGTGGGAGGGGGGTCACCCACATCTGTGGTTCTCTCCAAGGTTTCTCATAGTCATTCATATTGACATCCCACTGGGTTGTGAGTTTTTCTTCGAGGATGTCCTTGTGGCTTGTGCAGCCCTTTGAGACACTCGTGATTCAGGGCTATATAAACAGTAATTGATTGATTGATTAATTAAAGAAAACTGGGTACAACACCTGAGTAGTAAACAGTCCAGACTTTTATCCAGCAGTACCAGGATTCAGTACCCATGTGATGTCAACAACTTATCACTGGATCAAGATTTTTCGGACATTCCCCTCTAAAAAATAAGTAAACATGTTTTTTCATCGGTGCTGATATGATTTTGGATCGATATCCAGCAATGGTCAAGGCTGCAATATCGTTATTACGAAGCCACGCTGTTGTAACACGTGCTGAATGTGGCTTGGCATTGTCTTGCTGAAATAAGCAGGGGCGTCCATGAAAAAGATGTCAGCATATGTTATTCCAAAACCTGTATGTACCTTTCAGCATTAATGGTACCTTCACAGATGTGTAAGTTACCCATGCCTTGGGCACTAATGCACCCCCATACCATCACAGATGCTGGCTTTTGAACTTTGCGTCGATAACAGTCTGGATGGTTCGCTTACCCTTTGGTCCGGATAACACGATGTCGAATATTTCCAAAAACAATTTGAAATGTGGACTCGTCAGACCACAGAACACTTTTCCACTTTGCATCAGTCCATCTTATGTGATCTCACGCCCAGAGAAGCCGGCGGCGTTTCTGGATGTTGTTGATAATCCATCCATCCATCCATTTTATACTGCTTATTCCCTTTTGGGGTCGCGGGGGGCGCTGGCGCCTATCTCAGCTCCAAACGGGCGGAAGCGGGGTACACCCTGGACAAGTCGCCACCTCATCACAGGGTCAACACAGACAGACAGACAACATTCACACTCACATTCACACACAAGGGCCAATTTAGTGTTGCCAATCAACCGATCCCCATGTCTTTGGAAGTGGGAGGAAGCCGGAGTACCCGGAGGGAACCCACGCATTCACGGGGAGAACATGCAAACTCTACACAGAAAGATCCCGAGCCTGGATTTGAACACAGGACTGCAGGACCTTCGTATTGTGAGGCAGACGCACTAACCCCTCTGCCACCGTGAAGCCTTCTTGTTGATAATATCGGGGAAAAATTTGTAAAATCCTGACACAAAATATATGAGTTGATTGGACCATCTATCATACAGTATATACCATCCATCCATCCATTTTTTCCTGTTTGTCCCTTTTCAGGTCACATGGGCCCCAGACAAGTCGCCACCTCATCGCAGGGCCAACACAGATAACAATTGGCTGCAATAAACAAGGTTAGCGATACAGTATTGCAGGCCCAGGCAACTATTTTGACTCGGGGGCCACATTTAGAGAAAATAAATGTGTCTGGGGGCCGGTATATCTATTTTTAGGAACACTAATACGAAACCTCACAATAATGTCCGATTGAATGCTAAAAACATTACGACCGACCGCATTAAAAAACGTAATGGATTTTTAAATTTTTCTATAAAGGATAAAACACTGAATATTGACAAACTATGAATGCTACACCCCCTTTCGATCGATCAAGTGAAAGGCAACAAAAATGCAACAAAAATGCAACAAACAGTGAAATATGAACGCGAAGGGTACAAAACAATGCCAGGTGTGCGATCTTACCGGGTGAGTTGGAGATGGAGGCGTGGAAGCAGCTGAAGTTGATCAGACAGTACGAGCACAGAAAGAAGTTGGAGATGATCGGGGCGATGGTGTTCAGCTCAGCTGTGACCCAAAGACAAACATGTAAGGTCGGTAAATTAATTTTGTCTGAGACAAATGCAACACAAAAAACATATGTAGCAAGTTAAAATACTTGTCACAGCAGACTTGTGTGAATGCTCTATTTTCTATTTGTTTTGTCCTGTTGTTTATTTCATGGTCGTGTGACGAGTGATGAGTGAAGAAGGCGCCAACGAGGAATCGTCGAACAAAAAGCTTTATTTGTTTCAACGAGCCTCAGACTGGAACTGCAGCTTCCAGGGGAAAAAGTATGCGCCTGATTACTTTAATACTGTCAGGACTTTGATTTGGATTTTTTTGCTTCTTCGATGCAGAGGGAATTTGGAACGAGCCAGGCGTGAATGTGAGTACATGATTAATCTATTTACACACTATAATACAAAAAGGGAAAACAAAGGGTGGCGAATAATAATCCATACTAAACTCCATACAAAACAGCACAATAGCATGACTAAATACAAATAAACAAAAGATACTATCAATGGTACAAAACAAACCAAAAACTTGCACAGAGGCATAAATATAAACAAGATCTTACATGGCGTGGTCAAATCAATAATCAGCGTGGCAAGGCAAGGTAGGCGCGTGGTCATCAGGGTTCGATACAAAGTCCGGTAGGTAAAGCAAGTACACAAGCAAGCAGCGAGTAGTAGAGCAAAGTTCCCAGGACGAGGACAGAAACAGAATGGTATAAACAATGACTGTGATGATGATTACTAACAGGTGCGAGGCTGAGGACAGGGGCGTGACTTGGAGACCAGGTGGAAACTAATGAGTAACTATGGAAACAAACAAAACCAGAAAACGGTAAACGAGTCCAAAAAACAAAACATAAAATGATCAAACATAAACCTGATTCACAGGCATGACAAATACATTTTACACGAAGACAGTTACTCTTTGTTGTCGGCCAGTTTAGACAACACCTAGGTTGTTGCCTATTTCCTGTGAGCGGTTTGAGTCGGGTGACCTCCAACCCCCATCCTCTACTCCTACTTGTGAGGGCTTCCTACCAGATGTCGCTAATGTCTTTACACTTCCTTCTAAAGTACAAACTTGCTTTCCTGTAGGATTCCAATTTCCTGGAGCACTAGTGATGGACTTATGCACTTTTGAAGCTATCTAAGGGCACCTGTCCTTAGAATAATCTTCTTAAGGATTCTGTGCCCAAATACACCACACCCCCATTCGAAAAAAACGACTCAAAACATTACACCATCAACACATTCCATTTATCCTGGGCATTCAAATTAATTATTAACACATTTTTAATTTTCAGTCCCCCTGTCACCCACATATTTCCCCCTTTTCACTACCTCTCCCACATTTGGGGTGTATTCATATTGTACCAGAGCCCCTGGGCTTTTGTAAAGTTTGGAGATTTTCTTTCTGTAAGTCGTCATAAATATGTCATAAATGCTAATATAAAATGAGTATAGTCATGAAATTAGATATGGTTAAATATGAATGTTGCTTCAATTAAAATTAGGAATCAACCCGTTTTAATTGAGGGCCAGATCACAGTTATAGCTGCCATCAGAGGGCCGCTTACTAATTACATAAATTGCTTTAAGTAAAATTTTACAGTAAAAACTTTACATTCACAAAAATCTTACCGTAAAATATAGTGTGTTTTAAAAAAAATAAAAAAATAAATATATATATATATATTTTTATGGTAAATGGAAAAACAGTACCACTGTTCTTTGTCTTTTGTGTTTTTTGGGGGGGCAGGAGGTCTAGGCTGGCATTTTAGTTCCCAGAATTTTTGTGTTTTTTTTCAAATATACTGTTAATGGGGGGGAAAAAAAAGTAGACTTTTTTTTTTTTTCTGGCAACTTAACAGACAGTTTTTCTACTGTAAAAACAAATGTACGGTCTTTCCTCTTACAGAAATACAGCATTAAAAAAACAACTGTAGAATTTTAACGCAAAAAATAAAAAACAGGAGTAGTTTTTTTTCAATCTATACGCTGTAAAAAAACAACATAAAATGTATTGACATTTTTATGAATTTGATGGGTAGCTTGCTGTAAAGTGAATTATTTTGTATTTAGACAAAAATATGTTTGGAAAGTGGGCCTGCGATGAGGTGGCGATTTGTCCAGGGTGTACGCCGCCTTCTGCCCGATTGTCGCTGAGATAGGCACCAGCGCCCCCGCGACCCCAAAAGGAATAAGCGGTAGAAATGGATGGATGTTTGGAAAGTATGATAATATCCAGCAACATTTGTCGCACTATTGGATACTGATAAAGTTTGAAAGGCATGCAATTTCAAGCAGTACATATATTTTTTCTGTCAAAATGAAAAATATCTATTACATCTAGTGAGAAAATTTTAGGTTTTTTTATTGGCTTATATCATTTCCAGGTGACGCGAAAGTATGTGACGTATGTAAGAAGGTGCGCTCGTTTGTGAGAAGGAGAGACAGGAAAGAGTGAGAAAAGCCTGTTGTGTAATGCCAGCAGCTAAAAGTAACTGCGTGAGAACGTATACTCGAATATCACGATGTAGTCATTTTCTATATCGCACAGAGACAAACATGGAGAATTCTTCACACAAGGGGTTCCGGGTATTTCTTCTGCTGTGTTCATGTTGTGTTACGGTGCGGATGTTCTACCGAAATGTGTTTGTTTTTCTTGTTTGGTGTGGGTTCACAGTGTGGCGCATATTTGTAACAGTGTTAAAGTTGTTTATACGGCCACCCTCAGTGTGACTTGTATGGCTGTTGACCAAGTATGCCTTGCATTCACTTAAGTGTGTGTGAAAAGCCGAAAATATTGTGTGACTGGGGCCGGAACGCAATGGCATTTAGAAAAGTCTTCAATTTTACTTTTGAAAGCATATATAGGCCGATAATATCGGAAATGTGATATTATCGGACATCTCTAATCAAAAGGAAAGCGTCCCTAACACACGGGAAGCTAAGGGAACCGCTTAGCACTGGAATCATGAACTCAAAGCTAAGAAACAAGAAATACCAACGAGACTGTTGCAAACGGCAAACAACGACGTCAGGCCGACTGACCGGCAGAGGCGGGCTTAAATAATGCCTCTGATTAGTGCTCAGGAAGCAGGTGAGCGGGCAAACACTAATCAGAGACAGGTGGAAATAATAAGGAACTATAGTCACTGACAAGGGTGCACAAAAATAGGCACCAAGGGAGTCCAAAACTAACAGAACCTAACAAAAAACGTGATACGGACCACGGATCATGACATTGTAATCATTCTGTGGCTGACTGAAATATTGTGTAAATTCTGTTATAACAAGTCCGAGTCCATGGTTCTCACCTGCAAAAGTGCCCTCTACGGGTTGGGGAGGAGACCCTGTCCCCGAGTGGAGGAGTTTGAGTACCTCGAAGTCTTGGAAGAATGGATCGTGAGATCGACAGGTGGATCGGTGCGGCGTCTCCAGTAATGCAGACGCTGTATCGATGCGTTGTGGCAAAGCTCTCAATTTAACGGTCGATCTACGTTTCCGTCCTCACTTATGCTCATGAGCTTTTGGTTATGACCGAAAGGATAAGATCACGGGTACAAGCGGCCGAAATGAGTTTCCTCAGCCGGGTGGCGGGTCTCTCCCTTAGAGATAGGGTGAGAAGCTGTGTTATACGGGAGGAGCTCAAACTCAAGCCGTTGATCCTCGACATTGAGAAGAGACAGATGAGGTGGTTCGAGCATCTGGTCAGGATGCCACCCGAACGCCTCCCGAGGGAGGTGTTTCAGGCACGTCCAACCGGTAGGAGGCCATGGGGAAGACCCAGGACATGTTGGGAAGACTATGTCTCCCGGCTGGCCTGGGAACACCTTGGGATCTGTTAGAATAATCATGTATATTTTATCAGACTAACTTTAGTATGCTTAAAGTCCGTTGCTTTAGTTATTAGCTATTGTGCTCAAGTTCGAGTTTTTGCAATCTATGTAAGGACAAATCTTCTTGTCTGAAGGGTGACCTCAGCCACAGATGTTATCTTTGTTTTAGCCCGCTAACAGCCAAGGACTTCAAGGACCTCAACGAAGATAAGATGACAGCACGCAGACGAAGCAGAGACTTCAAGGACCTCAACGAAGATAAGATGACAGCACGCAGACGAAGCAGAGACTTCAAGGACCTCAACGAAGATAAGATTACAGCACGCAGACGAAGCAGGGACTTCAAGGACCTCAACAAAGATAAGATGACAGCACGCAGACGAAGCAGAGACTTCAAGGACCTCAACGAAGATAAGATGACATCACGCAGACGAAGCAGAGACTTCAAAGACCTCAACGAAGATAAGATGACAGCACGCAGACGAAGCAGAGACTTCAAAGACCTCAACGAAGATAAGATGACAGCACGCAGACGAAGCAGAGACTTCAAGGACCTCAACGAAGATAAGATGACAGCTTGCAAACGAAGCAGAGACTTCCAGGACCTCAACGAAGATAAGAGGACAGCACGCAGACGAAGCAGAGACTTCAAGGACCTCAACGAAGATAAGATGACAGCACGCAGACGAAGCAGAGACTTCAAGGACCTCAACAAAGATAAGATGGAAGCACGCAGACGAAGCAGAGACTTCAAGGACCTCAACGAAGATAAGATGACGACACGCAGACGAAGCAGGGACAAGGCAAAATCACAAGGCCCCTAACCCATTCCGTCAATTACTGTCAGCCTGGACCTGCTTTGCATAATATATGTGACCACTCCTTTTAGAGGCGGCCTCAGTTATGTTGACTATGGAACTCTGAATAAAAAGAGGGACGCGGGAGCTGAACCTTCGAGCGTAGGGCGAGACTGTGACTAAGTGTGCAGCGCCATGCGTTCTCCTCATGAGCAAAATTGAACTCTGTCTCTGCATGATTCCTTGCTTCTTGTCCGTTTAATAGATGTCATCAGTGTTTGAACCTGACAGGATCCCCCGGGAAGAGCTGGACAAAGTGGCTGGGGAGCGGGAAGTCCGGGCTTCCCTGCCTAAGCTGGGAAGATGTTGATTTGAGATATGAGTGTTCTGAATCAAGAACTCCGTCACAAAACCAATCAAGTCCCTAAATTACGGTACTGCCGTATCATCGCAACTTTTAAACTTCTCCGGTCATACGTTTCCAGCCTCACCAATGAGAATGAAGCAGATGGCAATGATGTACGTCAGCAGGTAGCCTCGCAGTGGTTCCCGGTTTTTACCGTAGCCTTTTCCGAAGAAGCCAATGAGAGGGTAGAGTTTGTCCTCACACAGACACTGCAAACAACAACAAAAACGGATTCTGGGACACATTCAGTCATAAACAAGCAAAGAAGCTTTATATGACAAAAGCGGGGAATATGAATATTTTATACGCCGCCGAGTTTTTAAGTTGAGCACTGTTGTCTTTTGTCATTTCCCTGCCTTCTCTTTCATGGTGTCTGTTTTCTTCAGTTAATTAGTCCCGAGCTTGAATATTACATAGTAGTATTTAAGCTCGTCACCAACAGCTGGGTCCTGCCGGTTATTGTCTCCTCCACCTTCCTGCTTCACTTTGTCAGTCCTGTTATGTTGTCTCTCCTTATTCCTGAAATCCCTCACCTCTTTGTGTTTGCTTCCTAGCCTCCCTGAGGTAAAAAAGGATTTTGTGTTGGACCTTTCACTTTGCTCAGTGTGCCCTGGCCTCTTCCCCTGCCGACCACTGAAGAACCCGTTTTTGTTTGTTTATTCATGGTGTGCACTTCTGCCCCATCGCCTTTTGTTACACTTTTTGACTTGTTAAATGTTCCCCTTTTTGTAATTCTACCTGCCGACCACTGAAGAACCTGTTTTTGTTTGTTTATTCATGGTGTGCACTTCTGCCCTATCGCCTTTTGTTACACTTTTTGACTTATTAAATGTTCCCCTTTTTGTAATTCCACCTCGCCTCCCGTCTCTGCATCCTGGGCTCACCTCCTTGATGTAACGCTTTGCTGGCATCGTGGTGAAGAGTTGTCCTCTCGTGGGTGCAGCGGAGGATGGAACACAGCGTGAGGGTAAGGATAATGATTTATTAACGCACTATAAAACAGACTAAGAACCAAAAGACTTGCACAATGGCACTATAAACAAACCAGAAGAAACAAAAGACGCTAGCCTGTGAGCTAGGGAAACGAATAAACAAAATAGCATGGAAGCTAATCAAGTACGAAGAGTATTTATCACAATGCGGGAGTGCGACGTCACCTGATGCGTGTAGCAAATTACGGTCCGAGAGCGAAAGGCAAACAAAGACAGGCATATAGTTCGAAAGTTTAGTGATATATCAGTTATATCAGATTGTAGGTGGGTTTATTTTGTACCCTTCGCGTTCATATTTCACTAGTTTTTGCGTTTCACTTGATTGTAAAATATGTCGATCAACGGGGGTGTGACTTTCATATTTTTTCGATATTCAGTGTTTTATCGTTCATAGAAAAATGTAAAATTCCATTATGTTTTTTAAGGCGGTCGGTCATTGCGTTTTTAGCATTCAATCAGACATATTTTTTTTCTCTAATTGTGGCCCCCCGAGTCAACATTATTGCCCAGGCCTGCTATAGAGCCTCTGGAAGCCATTCAGTTCTGCTTATAAAGCCCTTTAAAACATCCAAACACCTCCATTAAGGTTTTACTGTATATTCATGTATGTTTTACTGTATATTCATAAATGTAATGTAGTAACAAGCACATTAATAATAACATTTAATATTTACATATTTTGACCATTTTAAGCATATGCAGCGCTTTAATATCAAAAAGTTTGCTTTTATTTATTCATCACTGATTTCTACTCACCGCAGACTTCATGAGAACCGACAAACATAATAAAACATCACTTACCGTACAAGGTCTGCTGTCATTGGGATGCTGACTACTAGGATGTTCATATATTCCCATTTAGATGATGAATGACTCGTAATCAGTCAGCAGAAGCATTTAAGTCCTAACTTATTTGTATACTCCAGCCTTTAAATAGACCCACTTTTTAGAACAGTTGATCTGCCGTTTCTCTTATTTTCTGTTTTGCCCCCCTCTCCCTTGTGGGAAGGGGGGGAGGCACTGGTCCGGTGGCCATGGATGAAGTGCTGGCTGTCCAGAGTCCGGACCCGGGGGTGGACAGCTAGCCTGTGCATCGGTTGGGGACATCTCTGCGCTGCCGACCCGTCTCCGCTCGGGATGGTCTCCACTATGGACTGGACTTTCACTATTATGTTAGATCCACTATGGACTTGACTCTCACTATTATGTTAGATTCACTATGGCCTAGACTCTCACTATTATGTTGGATCCACTATGGACTGGACTCTCACTATTATGTTGGATCCACTATGGACTGTACTCTCACTATTATGTTGGATCCACTATGGACTGTACTCTCACTATTATGTTAGATCCACTATGGACTTGACTCACTATTATGTTGGATCCACCATGGACTGGACTCTCACTATTATGTTAGATTCACTATGGACTGTTAGATCCCCTATGGACTGGACTCTCACTATTATGTTGGATCCACTATGGACTGTACTCTCACTGTTATTACTCTCACTGGATTGCAAGATGGCGGCGCCTGGACGGGCTGCGACACTGCGGTGCTCTTGCTAAAGATGGAACATTTGGCGGAAATGCCGGACAGTTCTGCAGACTTCATGGCTGGCTCGCATCGTGGTCACTCCGTGATCACGTACGACCGCCAGACACTTCTGGATATGGACATATCGGGCCGTTTTGGACTGATAGACGCGGGCGTGCTAAACATGCTAACTAGCATGGGAATACGTCGGCGGCTACATCCAGCGGCCTGTGAAGCAGCGGAGTCTAGTAGCAGCGGGGGCCGTCTACGGAGCAGACGCCAGCGGTGTGATCGGAAACGCGGATGTCGAGCGGGGCTAAAAACAAAGCAGAAGGCTAATCCCCACAGAACACCACTTCCCTCCACCCTGAAGACGGATTTAAATAAAGGATGCGAGACTACTGGTCTGGGTAAGGAGTCAGTTAAATTAGAACAAGTTTTTTCTGCTTTGAGTGTTTCAGAGTTGGACATGTGTTTTACTGAGGTGGCTAACTATGACGCGTGCAGTTTATCAAAGCAACAAACAAACAATCGGAAAATCCCCGTTACTGAGGTGGCTAACCATGATGCGTGCAGTTTATCAAAGCAACAAACAAACAATCGGAACATTCCCGTCGTATCAATTCCTAGATATGGTCGTAATTATACTAAATGCACTGGGCATAATAAACACAACATTATTAATATTGCTACTACGGATAATTTGATCAAAATTTCCCTAAAACAGCCCACTACCTATAATATAGGTTTTTTTAAACATAAGATCATTGTCTCCCAAAACGTTGTTAGTTAATGATATCATCAGAGACAACAATCTTAACGTCATCGGTCTCAGCGAAACCTGGCTTAAACCAAACGACTTTTTTGCGCTAAATGAGGCATGTCCTCCTAACTTTACACATGCGCATATTGCCCGTCCGCTTAAAAGGGGTGGAGGGGTCGCACTAATATACAACGAAAACTTTAACCTTAGTCCTAACATAAATAATAAATATAAATCGTTTGAGGTGCTTACTATGAGGTCTGTCACACCGCTGCCTCTACACCTGGCTGTTATCTACCGCCCCCCAGGGCCCTGTTCGGACTTTATCAATGAATTCTCAGAGTTCGTTGCTGATCTAGTGACACACGCCGATAATATAATCATAATGGGGGACTTTAATATCCATATGAATACCCCATCGGACCCACCGTGCGTAGCGCTCCAGACTATAATTGATAGCTGTGGTCTCACACAAATAATAAATGAACCCACGCATCGCAACGGTAATACGATAGACCTAGTGCTTGTCAGGGGTATCACCGCTTCCAAAGTTACGATACTCCCGTATACTAAAGTATTGTCCGATCATTACCTTATAAAATTCGAGGTTCAGACGCATGTTCGTCAAACTAATAATAATAATAACTGCTATAGCAGCCGCAACATTAATACGGCCACAACGACAACTCTTGCTGACCTACTGCCCTCGGTAATGGCACCATTCCCAAAGTATGTGGGCTCTATTGATAACCTCACTAACAACTTTAACGACGCCCTGCGCGAAACCATTGATAACATAGCACCGCTAAAGTTAAAAAAGGCTCCAAAAAAGCGCACCCCGTGGTTTACAGAAGAAACTAGAGCTCAGAAATTATTATGCAGAAAGCTGGAACGCAAATGGCGCACGACTAAACTTGAGGTGCACCATCAAGCATGGAGTGATGGTTTAATAACTTATAAACGCATGCTTACCTTAGCTAAAGCTAATTATTACTCAAATCTCATCCACCGTAATAAAAACGATCCTAAATTTTTGTTTAGTACGGTAGCATCGCTAACCCAACAAGGGACTCCTTCCAGTAGCTCCACCCACTCAGCTGATGACTTTATGCAATTCTTTAGTAAGAAAATTGAAGTCATTAGAAAGGAGATTAAAGACAATGCGTCCCAGCTACAACGGGGTTCTATTAACAGTGACACGATTGTATATACGGCGGATACTGCCCTCCAAAATAGTTTCTCTCGTTTTGAGGAAATAACATTAGAGGAATTGTTACAACGTGTAAATGGAATAAAACAAACAACATGTTTACTTGACTCTCTTCCTGGGAAACTGATCAAGGAGCTCTTTGTATTATTAGGTCCATCAGTGCTAAATATTATAAACTTATCACTTTCCTCGGGCACTGTTCCCCTAGCATTCAAAAAAGCGGTTATTCATCCTCTTCTTAAAAGACCTAACCTCGATCCTGACCTCATGGTAAACTACCGACCGGTGTCTCACCTTCCCTTTATTTCAAAAATCCTCGAAAAAATTGTTGCGGAGCAGTTAAATGAACACTTAGCGTCTAACAATCTATGTGAAACCTTTCAATCCGGTTTCAGGGCAAATCACTCGACGGAGACAGCCCTCGCAAAAATGACTAATGATCTATTGCTAACGATGGATTCTGATGCGTCATCTATGTTGCTGCTCCTCGATTTTAGCGCTGCTTTCGATACTGTCGATCATAATATTTTATTAGAACGTATCAAAACACGAATTGGTATGTCAGACTTAGCCCTGTCTTGGTTTAACTCTTATCTTACTGATAGGATGCAGTGTGTCTCCCATAACAATGTGACCTCGGACTACGTTAAGGTAACGTGTGGAGTTCCCCAGGGTTCGGTCCTTGGCCCTGCACTCTTCAGCATCTACATGCTGCCGCTAGGTGACATCATACGCAAATACGGTGTTAGCTTTCACTGTTATGCTGATGACACCCAACTCTACATGCCCCTAAAGCTGACCAACACGCCGGATTGTAGTCAGCTGGAGGCGTGTCTTAATGAAATTAAACAATGGATGTCCGCTAACTTTTTGCAACTCAACGCCAAAAAAACGGAAATGCTGATTATCGGTCCTGCTAGACACCGAACTCTATTTAATAATACAACTCTAACATTTGACAACCAAACAATTAAACAAGGCGACACGGTAAAGAATCTGGGTATTATCTTCGACCCAACTCTCTCCTTTGAGGCACACATTAAAAGCGTTACTAAAACGGCCTTCTTTCATCTCCGTAATATCGCTAAAATTCGCCCCATTCTGTCCACTAAAGACGCTGAGATCATTATCCATGCGTTTGTTACGTCTCGCCTCGACTACTGTACACAGACGTCCCACTGGATCATTATTGTCACCGATGTCCCACTGGGTGTGAGTTTTCCTTGCCCTTATGTGGGCCTACCAAGGATGTCGTGGTGGTTTGTGCAGCCCTTTGAGACACTAGTGATTTAGGGCTATATAAGTAAACATTGATTGATTGATTGATTGTTATGTTAGATCCACTATGGACTGGACTCTTACTATTATGTTGGATCCACTATGGACCGGACTCTCTCTATTATGTTAGATCCACTATGGACTGGACTCTCACTATTATGATAGATCCACTATGGACTGGACTCTCACTATTATGTTAGATCCACTATGGACTGGACTCTCACTATTATGTTAGATCCACTATTGACTGGACTCTCACATTATGTCAGATCCACTATGGACTGGACTCTCACTATTATGTTATATCCACTAAGGACTGGACTCTCACTATTATGTTAGATCCACTATGGACGGGACTCCCACTATTATGTTGGACCCACTATGGACTGGACTCTCACTATTATGTTAGATCCACTATGGACGGGACTCTCACTATTATGTTGGATCCACTATGGACGGGACTCTCACTATTATGTTAGATCTACTATGGACGGGACTCTGACTATTATGTTTGATCCACTATGGACTGTACTTTCACAATATTATGCCAGACCCACTTGACGTCCATTGCACCCGATCTCCCCTAGAGGAAGACCACATCTGCGGTCCTCTCCAAAGTTTCTCATAGTCATTCTCACTGACATCCCACTGGGTTGTGAGTTTTTCCTTGGCATTCTGTGGGATCTAAACCGAGGATGTCGTTGTGGCTTGTGCAGCGCTTTGAGACACTTGTGATTTAGGGCTATATAAATAATCATTGATTGATTGATTGATAATCCTTGCGAAGAAACGGGGGGGGGCAAGCGTCTTTTTGTGTCTTTCTCGTCATTTACAGGTCTAAAATGTCTGTCAAAGTGCACCAATTTGTGGGAGTACCTCCTCAGCCATCTACTTTCCAGATGAGAGGCATGATTTATAATCTACAATAAACCTCCAGGGAGCAAGGAAGCGAGGAAACACCAATCGATCGTGTTGAAATTGTATAAATAGTCTGTCTGCGTTAGTGCTTATAATAACAATATAACGAATACTTGGTTGATTTTTAAAAACACGAAATGTAAGTATTGTTCAAATATTTTTGAATGGTTAAATCAAAATAGAGAATGTCCCATTGGCTCCAAAGTAAATTGGAATGCATAAAAAAAAATATATATATATATTTTGTCATGTCATGTCTTTCATAATGATAGTGAGCTTTATGCAAAATTCCCCCCAAAATGTGCAGTTTCCCTTTCAGAAAGTACTCCGAATCTCAACTCATTATTACGTTTCACTTCTCCACCGGCAAAACCAAAGAGCTGTCGAAGATTGTAGACCTGCACAAGACTGGAATGGACTACAACGCATCAACAAGAAGCTTGATGAGAACGTTTCTTCTCTTAGTCCGTGTCATTTTCAAGAAAACTACCATACCATGACGAAGTGTTATTTGTCATGTTATGAATGTGTATTCCTGCTACTGCAGTACACATGTGAGTGCGTACAAGTACCTGGAAGACTTTGGGCGCCGATACCAGGCAGGCCAAAGCAGAGGAGAGAGTTGCACCGAAGATACCAGCGGTGATGAGGGGGGAGAAAGCTGATACCATGCTCATTGTCTGCAGAAACACACTTGGCTTGATAACACTTAACAACAATATCACATGGTGATGTCATTTTGATCATTATTAATCATTAGAGATGTCCGATAATATCAGAATGCCGAAGTTATCGGCCGATAAATGTTTTAAAATGTTATATCGGAAATTATCGGTATCGGTTTCGAAAGTCTGCCTTTGCGTACCGGCCCAATCACATAATATTTACTAGTGAATGCATGGCATACTTTGTCGACAGCCATACAGGTCACACTGAGGGTGGCCGTATAAACAAGTTTAACACTGTTACAAATATGTGCCACACTGTGAACCCACACCAAACAAGAATGACTAACACATATCGGGAGAACATCCGCACCGTAACACAACATAAACACAACAGAACAAATACCCCAAACCCCTTTGCGGCACTAACTCTTCCGGGAGGCTACAATATACCTCACCTTGTTACATTGATTCTTGCATCCAGCGGGCTATCACAACAAAATTAGGCATAGTAATGTGTTAATTCCATGACTGTATGTATCGGTATCGGTTGCTATCGGAATCGGTAATTAAGAGTTGGACAATATCGGAATATCGGATATCGGCAAAAAAGCCATTATTGGACATCTCTATTGATCACCGTCCATGAAGAAGAGCAACAACTACTGCATGGCATGCATGGTATGATTAACGTGGACCCCGACTTAAACGAGTTGAAAAACTTATTCGGGTGTTACCATTTAGTGGTCAATTGTGTTACAACTCGGAGTAAGGAGAGGACCCAGATGCAGAGAAGAAGTTAAAAAAAATAAAGCTTTTATTTTGAAACAACTTTTTACCTCCAATGCAAAAGTTTTTCACAAGAATAATCAACACGCGGAGGATAAACAATTTACTTAAAATCACTCCACAAAAACAAGGAGGAATACTAATCTAAGGAAATTCTAACCCCAAAAAAATATTAATAAGAATAAACGAAAAGCGCTCCAACAGGAGTAAAAAAACACCAAAACGACCTATATATATAAACACTAACTATAAATAACAAAAAAATCACTCAATCAATGAGGCAATAAATTCGAAATTTGGAAAAACAAAAACTCACCAATTAGGAAGACGAAGGATAACCAAGGACGCTCGAAGGAAGAAAAAGTAAACTCAAAATTACAGCAAAAACTAGGGTAACTAGGAAAACAGGAGCAAGACAAGGAGCTAATCAAGGACATGGACATGGACGCTAGAAAGGCACGATAGACGAGACGATCTGGCAATGGACAAACGGAGAAGTGAGCTTAAATAGGATGTGGGAGTGACGGGGAACAGGTGGAAACAATCAGGAATCAGGGATGACGTCAGACTGGTGACACAAGAGGAAGGCCCCGTGGTCTGAAACAAGAGGGTAGCTTTTCAAAATAAAACACGTTAATCACAAAACAGGAAAAACCAAGACAAGACTTCCCTCACCGCGGTGTGACAAATTGTACAGAATATGTACTGGACTGTGCAATTTACTCATACAAGTTTCAATCGATCAATCGATCAATCAATCAATCAATCAATCAATCAATCAATCAACGGTGTGCATGCACAACCAGCATAGGGAATAGTTAACACACGCCATAAGGAATATTAGCCATTGATACTAGTGTAATCATCGCATTAGATGATTATTGAAATGATTGTTGCAATCACATTTTGGAAATTGGATGAATCTTGATCAATCACAGGTGATTGCTCAACTGCAGAATTCAAATTAAAAAGAAAAGACCCCGATATTTGTACTCAAATACAATTTTATTGCCACCTCATTTAACTCGAATGCATGTCATTTGATGCCGCACTACTTGGTGTCACTTTTATCTAAGGGCAGGTTAAAGCCGATCTATGAAACGTGTGCAAAGTGGATCGCGTCTGTTTAGTGAGCAGAATAAGCCGCTCAATCCATTTCGCGTCTCGGTCTTCATTTATATGCAAAACACGTGCTGACCACCAAAACTCCCGCAATACTTGGAGGGGAAAATGCACATGTATTACACAGTTTTGTGAGCAACGTTTGGCATTTTAATTTAGCATGTGTCAGAGGGAAGTCTATCCATCCATCCATCCATCATCTACCGCTTATCCGAGGTCGGGTCGTGGGGGCAGCAGCCTAAGCAGGGAAGCCCAGACTTCCCTCTCTCCAGCCACTTCGTCTAGCTCTTCCCGGGGGATCCCGAGGCGTTCCTAGGCCAGCCGGGACACATAGTCTTCCCAACGTGTCCTGGGTCTTCCCCGTGGCCTCTTACCGGTTGGACGTGCCCTAAACACCTCCCTAGGGAGGCGTTCGGGTGGCATCCTGACCAGATGCCCGAACCACCTCATCTGGCTCCTCTCGATGTGGAGGAGCAGTGGCTTTACGTTGAGCTCCTCCCGGATGGCAGAGCTTCTCACCCTATCTCTAAGGGAGAGCCCCGCCACACGGCGGAGGAAACTCATTTCGGGCGCTTGTACCCGTGATCTTGTCCTTTCGGTCATGACCCAAAGCTCATGACCATAGGTGAGGATGGGAACGTAGATCGACCGGTAAATTGAGAGCTTTGCCTTCCGGCTCAGCTCCTTCTTTACCACAACGGATCGATACAACGTCCGCATTACTGGAGACGCCGCACCGATCCGCCTGTCGATCTCACGATCCACTCTTCCCCCACTCGTGAACAAGACTCCTAGGTACTTGAACTCCTCCACTTGGGGCAGGGTCTCCTCCCCAACCCAGAGATGGCACTCCACCCTTTTCCGGGCGAGAACCATGGACTCGGACTTGGAGGTGCTGATTCTCATTCCGGTCAGAGGGAAGTCTGTTCAGTAATTTCATTTTATGATTTTATTGCTGATGACTTACAGGGCTGAATAAAATAAATTCAAATGATGCATTTTGGTGTCTGGTGGCGTTTTTTTTTTATGTCAAGTGAATTATATTTATATAGCGCTTTTCTCTAGTGAACAAGTATGCAAGCCATACTTGGTCAACAGCCATAGAGGTCACACTGAGGGTGGCCGTATACACAACTTCAACACTGTTACAAATATGCGCCACACTGTGAAGCCGCACCAAACAAGAATGACAAACACATTTCGGTAGAACATCCGCACCGTAACACAACATAAACACAACAGAACAAATACCCAGAACCCCTTGTGTCCAGAATTCTCCATGTTTGTCTCTGTGCGATATAGAAAATGACTATATCGTGATATTTGAGTATACGTTCTCTCGCAGTTGCTTTTAGCTGCTGGCATTACATGACAGGCTTTTCTCACTCTTTCCTGTCTCTCCTTCTCACAGACGAGCGCACCTTCTTACATACGTCACATACTGTCCATCTTCTTCCGCTTATCTGAGATCGGGTCGTGGGGGCGGCAGGCTAAGCAGGGAAGCCCATACTTTCCTATCACCAGCCACTTCTTCCAGCTCTGCCCGGGGGATCCCGAGGCGTTCCCAGGCCAGCCGCGAGACATAATCTTCCCAACGTGTCCTGGGTCTTCCCCGTGGCCTCCTATCGGTCGGACGTGCCCGAAACACCTCCCTCGGGAAATGTTCGGGTGGCATCCTGACCAGATGCCCGAACCACCTCATCTGGCTCCTCTCGATGTGGAGGAGCAGCGGCTTTACTTTGAGCTCCTCCCGGATGGCAGAGCTTCTGTCAAGACTAAGACTATGGAGCGGTTTGTTTTCCCCAGAGCAAAGCGACTGGACTGTACACGGCATGACGGTACAGACATGGTTTAATTAATCTATCAAAAGAACTAACCAAAAGCGTGAACCAGGCGTAGACACAAACTTAGCTAGGAACAAAAACATAGAAACATAGCCTGAACTATGGACATAAATTAAACACTTACTGTGGCGTGAAAAAGTCAAAACAACAGAGCAATGGCATGAGCACTATGGCATGGACCGTGTAATCATTCGGGTATCAGGTGTAATGTCACCAGGATGACTACCTGGCAACAACAGGCTTAAATAATTGTGTCATGATTGAAAACAGGTGCGATGATCCGAACACCAGCAACAGGTGAAAATCATGCCACCATGGCAACCAAAAACAAACAAGGGTGCATCGAAAAAAAAACAGGAACTAATGGAGTCAAAAACAAACAAAACATGATCACAAGACATGAAAGCTTCTCACCCTATCTCTAAGGGAGAGCCCCGCCACCCGGCGGAGGAAACTCATTTCGGTCGCTTGTAGCCGTGATTTTGTCCTTTTGGTCATAACCCAAAGCTCATGACTATAGGTGAGGATGGGACCGTGGATCAACCGGTAAACTGAGAGCTTTGCCTTTCGGCTCAGCTCCTTCTTCACCACAACGGATCGATACAGCGTCCGCATTATTGAAGACGCCACACCGATCCGCCTGTAGATCTCATGATCCACTCTTCCCTCACTCGTGAACAAGACTCTGAGGTACTTGAACTCCTCCACTTGGGGCAGGGTCTCCCCCCCAACCCTGAGATGGCACTCCACCCTTTCCCGGACGAGAACCATGGACTCGGACTTGGAGGTGCTGATTCTCATCCCATTCGCTTCACACTCGGCTGCGAACTAATCCAGTGAGAGCTGAAGATGCTGGCCGGATGAAGCCATCAGGACCACATCCTCTGCAAAAAGTAGAGACCTAATCCTGCAGCCACCAAACCGGATCCCCTCAACGCCTCTACTGCGCCTAGAAATTTTGTCCATAAAAGTTATGAACCGAATCGGTGACAAAGGGCAGCCTTGGCGGAGTCCAACCCTCACTGGAAACGTGTCGGACTCTACTGCGGACCAAGCTCGGACACTGATCGTGCAGGGAGCGGGCTGCCACAATCAGACAGTCTGATACCCCATACTCTCTGAGCACTCCACACAGGACATAAATACAACAGAACAAATACCCAGAACTGCAGGACTGCTTGTCTCGGATATGTTACATGTAAGCCCATAACATATGATACTTGTCTTTTCCTGAAATCGGACTTATAGCCAGTATCCATATCGGTTCGGGGCACCCTTAGTACATACATGGTGCTATCGGTGGTGTGCCATCAGGGCCAGCAAGGCCTTCTCTGCTAGCCTAACATAAGCAGAAATCATGATCATATTTAAAGATAAAAGCAATTCTTATTTTACTTAACCTAAATATCCAAAATTATTCATATTCTTGTCATATTATGCTCCTCCCATTGCTGTTTATAGGTTTGATTTTATATCCAATCAGAATTCAGCTAGCTTATGTTGCCATGCTGTACGAAATCTGCCATAGGCCTTCGGAATCAACAATGCGGGCGACTGTGCTCTGTAAGTGAACGGGCACATACAGTTGATAGACAGTTGCGATAGGCAATCAGATCACGAGTTGTTGTCAGTAAGGCCTACTAGCTAGCCTAAGGTTGAACATAATTTACGCGTCCTGTGATTGGATACTCACCGGGACCATTAGCGGATAAATTTGAGGATATATACAGTTGATAGACAATTGCGATAACCAATCAGATCACAAGTTGTTGACAGTAATGGGACCCATTACCTCGCTGCTTGGCATTCAGCATTAAGGGTTGGAATTGGGGGTTAAATCACCAAAATGGTTACCGGGCCCGGACATGGCTGCTGCTCACTGCTCCCCTCACCTACCTGGGGGTGAGGGGTGATGGGTCGAATGCAGAGGATGATTTTACCACACCTAGTGTGTGTGACAATCATTGGTACTTAACTTCAAACCATCCATTTTCTACCGCTTATTCCCTTTGGGGTTGCGGGGGGCCTCGGTGCCTATCTCAGCTACAATCGGGCGGAAGGCTTTGTACACCCTGGACAAGTCGCCACCTCATTGCAGGGTACTTAAATTAACTTACTTAACTTATAGCTCGGTTGGTAGAGTGGCCGTGCCAGCAACTTGAGGGTTGCAGGTTCGATTCCCGCTTCCGCCATCCTAGTCACTGCCGTTGTGTTCTTGGGCAAGACACTTTACGCACCTGCTCCCAGTGCCACCCACACTAGTTTAAATGTAACTTAGATATTGGGTTTCACTATGTAAAGCGCTTTGAGTCACTAGAGAAAAGCGCTATATAAATATAATTCACTTCACTTCACTTAACGAGACTGTGATTGGATTGCAAGTGAGTATCCAATCGCAAGTTGCAACTTAGCAAGAAGCGGGAAGTGTTGATCCACAAAGAAGGAGAACAAAACATTGATTAGTTGGCACATATATTTTTTACCAGGCCATTTTCAAGAAGGATATTTGAAGAGAAACTACACCTTGCGAAATGGGGAAATGCCTGCCCTGCCATTTCCACTCGAATTGGACAAGGGGTACCCCGGCTTATACGGCGTCCTATGGGTGCTACAAATTGTGATTTCAAATATTCTATTTCTTTATTTCTGTAACGGCGCACGCGCAGTCTGCGTCTCCTTCCTCTGCAGGAGCACCCGGAGGATCCGCCGAGTGCGCTTTCGGACACGCCCCTGCTGGCACTGGGAGCAGCACGCCCACGCAGCTACAAGCCAGCAGACGATCAGAGTATCTGCACACCTGTGACTGATGAGGACCCAAGGATTGGCACGTTAACTCAATAGTTTTCATGGTGTACCTACATTCCGTTGCCTCTTAAGTGAGCTGTGCGTCTCACTTTTCCCCGGATCTCAGTCTTACTCTGACTGCCTACTCAGTTCCTCGATTCCTCGCTCGCCCCTGCATTCCGATGCATCTCTCTCGCCCTGGATAACCTGCCTGCCCCCTGGACTTCCTCGTATCTCGTTCAACACTTTGGTAACACACACTTCAGTTAAATTCTACACATAGTCTTACACCATACACACTCTTGAGTTTGTCACGCTTCATTATTAGTTAGTATTGTTTATTATTTCTTATAATATATATATTGCCTATATATACATTATATATCTCTTGATTGGATTATCCAGCGAATAGTGCTCGATACCGTTATAGAGCGCAATATGTAGGTGTGGGAAAAATCACAAGACTACTTCAACTCTACAGAACTGTTTCATGAGGGGTTCCCTCAATCATCAGGAGTATATATATATATATATATATATATATATATATATATATATATATATATATATATATATATATATATATATATATATATAATAAATTATTGAACATAACGGTACTCTGGTGTCTGTTTGCCGTCACCTCCTCTTAGTCAAGACCATAACAATTTCTTCACGTTTGATACGTTTTTTTTTTTAATTTTAGTTTTGACAGTACATGAGATTAGTTTGTGGGTTTATTGATTTTTAAATGCGACGGAAAATAACCCGTTTTGTACACTGTTTTTTTGATTGATTGAGACTTTTATGAGTAGATTGCACAGTGCAGTACATATTCCGTACAATTGACCACTAAATGGTAACACCCCAATAAGTTTTTCAACTTGTTTAAGTCGAGGTCCACGTTAATTCATGGTAAAGGGGAGTGTATACTACCTGATAGTAGTTACTGATGCCGAAGACACAAGTGTCGTTGCTGATGCAGTCAGTGAAGTCCCAGCCGTACCGACAAGCCAAAGTAACACACGTGTTGGTGGAGGAAGAAGACATGGTGTCGTTTAACAGTCCGGATGCATCGCGCAGCACGCAGGAACCTACATTAGCAAAAACATACAAAAATTGTAATACTCACACACGCACAGAATACATACGTAAATTACAAGTGCAGACTTTAAGGAAAATACCCCGTCTTGGCTTATGCTACTTGGACGGAGGTTTCTAGAGAGGGGCGCTTCAAAAAGAGGGACTCATTGATGAGTAAGTGTTTTTCTCTATTTATCTTTTACTCCAAGTCCACACCTGCTAAATGCAGTTTAAAAGTTAATGTGACAAGCGAGCATACTTGCCAACCTTGAGACCTCCGAATTTGGGAGATGGGGGGCAACCGTGTTCAATGGAGAAATCTCATCTACAAAATTTGCAGGCAGCACACCCCTTCCCCTTCGAGCTGTCCTGGATGAACTGAAATCATTTTTTTCCCAGTAATTTTGGAACTTAAAAGCGTACTTCTTCTTCTTACACGTCGTCGCCATGTCTCTTCTTCATTCTTCTGCTTCGTCTCTGCTTGGTTTTTGGACATTACTACTTGCCGTAGTTTTGAAGCAATGCATGATGGGAATCCGGATGTTGTGTGTCAGTGCATTAACGTGCCGGCTAGAATAAACACACGCTGAGAAATAGCTCCGTGCCTGCTTACATTATGGGTTATAGATAAACCTGTGGATAGCAGAGGCATATATAATAGTCTCCTTTTCAGCTGGGAGAGGACGCTAAAGACAGTGCCTTTAAGGCACGCCCCCAATATTGTTGTCTGGGTGGAAATCGGGAGAAATTCGGGAGAATGGTTGCCCCGGGGGATTTTCGGGAAGGGCACTGGGATTCGGGAGTCTTTCGGGAAAAATGGGGAGTTGGCAAGTATCCAAGTGAGCCTGGCAGGCAAGGAGAGAAGTCAACGCTGCGTCGTTTTGAAATACTTCAGCGAATGCTTCAATTGTGAAATCGAAATAACTGTACAGGAGGCCATTGATGCGGCTTAAAAGACAAACACAAAGGCCTGGACAATTCATGAAATTTTGATTTAAAATTGGACTTAAGATTGTACGGAATACAGTTACTAGTATAGTATCGCGGTACTAATGAGTCAAAAATGGTACTATACTTTGTTTGAAAAGTACCGGTTCTGTGTATCTGTGTTGGCCCTGCAATGAGGTGGCGACTTGTCCAGGGTGTACCCAGCCTACCACCCGAATGCAGCTGAGATAGACTCCAGCACCCTCTGTGACCCCGAAAAGGGACATGCATCCATCCATCCATCCATCCATCCATCTTCATAGTCTTCATAGTCATCTTCATAGTCTTCCCAACAAGTTCTGGGTCTTCCCCGTGGCCTCCTACCGGTCGGACGTGCCCTAAACACCTCCTTAGGGAGGCATTCGTGTGGCATCCTGACCAAATGCCGGAACCACCTCAGCTGGCTCCTCTCGATGTGGAGGAGCAGCTGCTTTACTTTGAGCTCCTCCCGGATGGCAGAACTTCTCACCCTATCTCTAAGGGAGAGCCTTGCCACCCGGCGGAGGAAACTCATTTCGGCTGCTTGTACCCGTGATCTTGTCCTTTCGGTCACAACCCAAAGCTCATGACCATAAGTGAGGATGGGAATGTAGATCGACCGGTAAATTGAGAGCTTTGCCTTCCGGCTCAGCTCCTTCTTCACCAAAACGGATCGGTACAGCGTCCGCATTACTGAAAACGCCGCACCGATCCGCTTGTCGATCTCACGGTCTACTCTTCTCACGGTCTACTCTTCCCTCACTCGTGAACAAGACTCCGAGGTACTTGAACTCCTCCACTTGGGGCAGGGTCTCCTCCCCAACCCGGAGATGGCACTCCACTATTTTCCGGGCGAGAACCATGGCCTCGGACTTGGAGGTGCTGATTCTCATCCCGGTCACTTCACACTCGGCTGCGAACCGATCCAGAGAGAGCTGACGATCCTGGACTGATGAAGCCATCAGCCGCTTGTCCCGAAAAGGAACAAGCGGCTGAATGGACGGAATGGATGGACGGAACTTTAAAAGCGAAAGTTACCCCTGCTGGTGATGAGAGCAAGATTTTGCTATGAAATATCAATTTGTAAATTGGATTAATCACGTTTTTCAAATTAAGTATTTTGTTGCCATCTCCGAAATGGCAATTTGTATGATTCCTCAACCATAATAATGAATTACGAGTAAACAAGGATGGATATAACACACACTGCTTGTTACATTGTTCATGATGAATGTATTCCTTACATATATTAATGTAAAATCAATAAAACAGTGACATTTATTGATCGACTTATTAGCATTTTTGCTAGTGCGACAAATACGTCACTTCAGGTTTTCATAGCAATTTCAAGGCTAAAAGCTAGCTAGTATCTACAGCTTGGTTTCCATTGATTCATAAACGCAATATAGTAAGAACAGTTGAATTGTAATGTTTGACACTTTCCTAAAACATTACAAACCCTGTTTCAATATGAGTTGGGAAATTGTGTTAGATGTAAATATAAATGTAATACAATGATTTGCAAATCCTTTTCAACCCATATTCAATTGAATGCACCACAAAGACAAGATTTTTGATGTTCAAACTCATAAACTTAAATTTTTTTTGCAAATAATAATTAACTTGGAATTTCATGGCTGCAACACGTGACAAAGAAGTTGGGAAAGGTGACAATAAATACTGATAAAGTTGAGGAATGCTCATCAAACACTTATTTGGAACATCCCACAGGTGTGCAGGCTAATTGGGAACAGATGGGTGCCATGATTGGGTAAAAAAACAGCTACCCAAAAAATGCTCAGTCTTTTACAAGAAAGGATGGAGTGAGGTACACCCCTTTGTCCACAACTGCTTGAGCAAATAATCAAACAGTTCCATTTAGGTCCATAATATCATCAAAAGGTTCAGAGAATCTGGAGAAATCACTCCAAGTAAGCGGCATGGCCGGAAACCAACATTGAATGACCGTGACCTGTGATCCCTCAGACGGTACTGTATCAAAAACCAACATCACCCCTAAGGATATCACCACATGGGCTCAGGAACACTTCAGAAAACCACTGTCACTAAATACAGTTTGTCGCTACATCTGTAAGTGCAAGTTAAAGCTCTACTATGCAAAGCAAAAGCCATTCATCAACAACTTCCAGAAATGCCGCCGGCTTCTCTCGGCCAGAGATTATCTAAGAGGGACAGACACAAAGTTCTGTGGTCTGACGAGTCCACGTTTCATATTGTTTTTGGAAATATTCAACATTGTACCATTCGGACCAAAGGGGAAGCATCAGCATCTGTGATGGTATAGGGGTGCATTTAGTGCCCAAGGCATGGGTAACTTACACATCCCTGAAGACACCATTAATACTGAAAGGTACATCCAGGTTTTGGAACAACATATGCTGCCATCTAAGCGCCGTCTTTTTCTTCGACGCCCCTGCTTATTTCAGCTAGACAATGCCAAGCCACATTCAGCACGTGATACAACAGCATGGCTTCGTAAAAAATGAGTTTGGGTACTTCCCTGGCCCTACTGAAGCTCTACATAAAACAAGAATGGGAAAGAATTCCACTTTCAAATCATTGTATTCCGTTTATATTTACATCTAACACAATTTCCCAACTCATATGGAAACAGGGTTTGTAAGTACAAAACTGTACAGACTAATTGTAACACTCAAAGAGTTATCCCAGCTTGTTAAAAAGAGACAGAAGACTATACCAATAGTAGCAGAGATGATGAGGTAAGACAAGGTGGTCCAGAATATTGCCATCAACGTTCCTCTGGGGATCGCCACTGCTGGGTTCTGGTGGGCAGAGAGTCAGACACATTGTACACTTGTATGTACAGATATTAATATTATTATCAAATATGGACACCTCTTGTTGTCAGTATCAGCTGACTGTTAACGGTGTGGTGAATTATACTGTGTACCATTTTCTTATATGATTGTGAACTAGCATGTGTTTTTATTTTGGTCACAGAATCTTTTAGAGGATTATTCTACTAAGGAAATATGCCCTTGGATAGCTTCAGAGGTGCACATGTCCATCACAAGCTCTCCGGAGAGTGGTGGCTCTTGCCCCCAGGAAATTGGAATCCTACAGGAATTCAGGTTTGGATTTAGGAGTGATAATAAAAAAAATTGGCGACATCTGGGAGGAAGCCCCCACAGGCAGGAGTAGAAGATAGGGGTCTGAGGTCACCTGACTCAAACCGATCAAAGGAATAATGTCAGGGAAAGACTGATTGGCCGGCTCTAAGGCGAGAGTTACAAAGAGTGGGGGTCTTCGGCGTGGGGTATTTAGTCACTGTGGTCCGAGAGGACATCAGAAGAGTAATAAGGCCCATCATTTTTCTCCTGGAAACTGCAGTTCTCGTCTGAGGCTCGGTAAAACAAACAAAGCTTTTTGTTCAACAATTTCTCGTTGGCGTCTTCGTGGCTCATCACCCATCACACGGCCATCAAATATACAACAAAGGTGAAATTAAAAAGTTGTTTTGATTTTAAACAATTAACATTTATTATCACATGGCCACACTAAAGTACTGAAAATTGCTACCCTTGAGTCCCGGGTATCGATGTTGTTGGACGGCGAGTCTGGTGGGATATTGTTGAACGTAGCAACCATTGCCATTGAGGAAGTGGGCCGGGAAAGACATTTTGATGACATACCCCATCCACAATGCCGTCGTGAACGGAGCAGGCCCGGGCGACAAAACGAGCAAGGACAACCCATATTGCAGTATGGGGGACTTTGTCAAAGACCTTTAGAGCCCAGAAAATAAAAATTACAGACTCTTCTCCTGGAGTTGGCGGGCACAAATGATCATATTGATCGTGCCTCAAGATGGTCTAAAGCTTCACTGAGACTCAGAGTGGATTTCATTCGTGAGAACAAGGAGGCGGATGAGGAGGATTCGGGAAGAGATCTTACTTGGAAAATTCCGGAGTAAGATGCCACAATTGTTATTCCGATCCTCTTGGTAACCCTTTTAGAAGATATTAATGACGGTTGCATCAAATGACTTGTCCAGGAGGCCTGTGCCTTTCCCAGATGTTAAAGACCATTCATGGTTCTGGTCCTGGTGCTTTGCCCGGCTTATGGTCATGATGAACTCATGAGGTGATCATCCAGTGGCAAATGGGAAGCTGTGGGGTGTTACACAGGACCTCAAGGATGTGAGTGGTCATTAAGAAAGCCCTCAAATTGCGAATTTCAGTGAACGAGGATAGCCTGGTTGTCAGGTATCGCATAGCCAGCTGCATTCTTCAGTACACCCGCTGATGACCTTGTGGACCCAAATATCTCTCAGGTAGCTGCATAGAAGGGGCGCAGGTATTGTTGGTGTGCATAGTTTTAGATCTTCTCTGCTTTATGTTTTGAGCTTCTCTGATTCCTCGCTGGCATTCCTCCCATGCTTGCCGACATTTCTGCTTGTTTTCCGAAGTGGTGTGGTTTTCAGGGATTAGGCATGTTCTGAGTTTGGCTTTACAAAGAACGGAAACGGTTTTGTTATTCTCGGCGAACCAGTCTTGGTTCTTCTTTTGAGCAAAGCCATTCGTCTCTGAGGCGGCTGTGGTTATAGCATCGCAAAGTGATCCTCTAAGTAGGCTGGCTCTGGGAGGCACGTCCGGGTTTCTTTCAATGGATTTTCCCTGAAGTCTTGAAATGCCTGTGGGGTAATGGAGCTTGGCACAGTTGAAGCATCTGGAAAGGATGATTACTGAGACTTGCTTTGGTAGGTGCTTGGTCTTGATGAGAGACAAGAAGTTGGTGAACCATCATGCAGTTGTCTGCCCCAGGCATTGGAGGCAGAGATGCATTGATCTCGTCTGTCCATAGATCTTATCTGGACATGGTCAAGGGTGTTCCATTTTTGGGACCACAGGTGTTTCCAGTTCATCTTTTGTCAAGTTGGGAGACAGAATACAGAATTGGTGACCATGACTTTGTGCTCAGCGCTAAAGCCCAGGGGGAGCTGACTATTGACATTGCTATCATGCCCAAAAATGCCATTCCATGGACTATAGTCACAGCCAAATTATTACAAAAACCAAGAACAAGTCTGTAAATGACGTTAAAAGAAAATACACATCAGATATACCTTCAGATCTCCAGAGATGTTAGCTCCTGCCAGGATACCGGTAGCCGAGGGAAAGAAAATGGAAAACATGCCAAAGAAGCTTCCCTCTTTCCCCCGCCAGTTGGGTACAAAATTTTCAGCAAATATGTCCGCTGTTAAAAGTCAAACAGATTTTATTAGTGTGAAAGAGGTACACTTGAAAAAAGTTTGTATTTAAAACTGGTTATGCTATTTCAAAGCTACCAAAGAAGAAACATTTGAATCATCAACAAGTCACATTTATAGCTGTAGAAGCCCTTGGCCTGTTTGTCCGGCGATGCAGGGATGATGGTTCCCACAACGTAACTGCCAAACGACACCATGATCACCAGGAAGAACACAATCTGGGCCTTTAAAAGAAAACAAAATATAAAGGCACATTTTTTTTATTGGAACACTGGAATACTACACATCACTTGCATATTTACTTGTGACTTTCAGACATAAGGAAAATGTATGATGATAAAAGATTGGGGAGGAAGAAATGTATTTTGTTATTTAAAAATATTTTGTTGAGGGATGCCAACACATTTGCCTCTGATTCCGATTTGATTATTTTGACAATTTCAAGTACAAATTAAATGTTTTAAATCAAGTAACTGAAGTTAAAACACACATTTTTACAAAGATTACCTTATTAAATTTAGATTTATATGTTGTTTTGAATGCCACATATACATTTTTTTCAACAAAATAAAGTGGTTATTGCCCAATAACCAAGGAAAAGCAAAAACTACTATTGCCGACCATTTCAATTATTTGGGTTTTGCCCTCAAAGCCTTCCTATATCCAGAAACATACTCTTTAAGTTTGTAAATGACCATAAAATAATTTTGTACTAATAATAGTAGTGGGAAAAAATGCCATTGTGGTGAGGATTAGTACCATATTTACCGGGCCATAGGGCACACTGGATTATAAGGCGCACTGCCAATGAGCATGTCGAGTCAGGTCTTTTTTCATACAAAATACGCAAAGGCGCACAGGATTCTAAGGCGCATTAAAGGGTTCAAGAAAGGGATTCTGTTTATAACCTTTATGGACAGAATTTCTAGGCGCAGTCAATGCGTTGAAGGGTTCTGGTTTGGTGTCCGCGGGATTAGGTCTTTGCTTTTTGAAGATGATGTGGTCCTGATGGCTTCATCTGGCCAGGATCTTCAGCTCTCACTGGATCGGTTCGAAGCCGAGTGTGAAGTGACTGGGATGAGAATAAGCACCTCCGAGTCCGTGTCCATGGTTCTTGCCCGGAAAAGGGTGGAGTGCCATCTCCGGGTTAGGGAGGAGACCCTGCCCCAAGTGGAGGAGTTCAAGTACCTAGGAGTCTTGTTCACGAGTAAGGGAAGAGTGGATCGTGAGATCGACAGGCGGATCGGTGCGGCGTCTTCAGTAATGCAGACGCTGTATTGATCCGTTGTGGTGAAGAAGGAGCTGAGCCGGAAGGCAAAGCTCTCAATTTACCGGTCGATCTACTTTCCCATCCTCACCTATGGTCGTGAGGTTTGGGTTTTGACCGAATGGACAAGATCACGGGTTCAAGCGGCCGGAATGAGTTTCCTCTACCGGGTGGCGGGGCTCTCCCTTAGAGATAGGGTGAGAAGCTCTGCCATCCGGGAGGAGCTCAAAGTAAAGCCACTGCTCCTCCACATTGAGAGGAGCCAGATGAGGTGGTTCAGGCATCTGGTCAGGATGCCACTCGAACGCCTCCCTAGGGATGTGTTTAGGGCACGTCCAACCGGTAGGAGGCCACAGGGAAGACCCAGGACACGTTGGGAAGACTATGTCTCCTGGCTGGCCTGGGAACGCCTCGGGATCCCCCGGGAAGAGCTGGACGAAGTGGCTGGGGAGAGGAAAGTCTGGGCTTCCCTGCTTAGGCTGTTGCCCCAGCGAGCCGACTTCGCATAAGCGGAAGAAGATGGATGGATAAAGGGGTCATATTATTAATTTTTTTTTCCAAATGGAAAACACTTTCTTGTGGTCTATATAACATGTAATGGTTGTTCTTTGGTCAAAGTGTTGTATGGATTATGTTTTACAGATCAACTGTTTTAATTACATTCAGACATTACTTCAATCAATAACGGAGCAGCATCTCCTCATCCGTGGCTCACTAGTGCAATAACAAAGCTGAAAAACCGTCCGACCAGAACTCTCTAAAAACTAATGTTCCTTGGGTGAATAATGTAAACTCACTACACCGGTTTGTTTTAACGCTTACTTAGTGACTCTACTGACAGCTATAAGTAAGAACTTTACACTACTTTATATTAGAAATGGCAACCTGTGGAGGATGAATGTCCCATACCAAGAAGATAGAGTAAAAGAGTAAAAGAAGAAGTTTATCGACTACGTCTTCGACACGAACTACAAAGGCCCAGATGCGCAAATTTTGAGTACTTATGCAGATCCCAAATACAGGTCAGCCGGTACCAGAAGGTAAGAAACGTTTCTTTTGCACAATATTGCAAAACAAAACACCAGATAATATGCTTTACCTTATAAACACACCATAATAATACTCGTATGTTGAAGCACAGTACAATCCATCAAGCCGTGCGGCTTCATAGCTTACCAAAGTCGTACTAAAACATTTTGATAGATTTTCTGTCATGATCCCCTACTTGGATCATGTCATATTCTATTTTTGTTCCGTCTTTGTATCACATCCTGTTTAGTATTTGTCTTCCTTAGTTCCTGGTGGCATTTCCTGTTTGTTTCCGTTTCCATAGTTACGTAATAGTGTCACCTGCATTTTGTTTTTCACGCTCTGTGATTATGTCCTTTATTTAAGCCTGCCCTTTTTGTTCATTCGGTCTCGCAGTCTAATGTGCTGTACGATGCAACAGGTGACGTCGCTATCCCCGATTGTGGTAAAATACTTTTTTGTATTCATTAACCTACCACGCTATTCCCCTGTTTGTTTACCTAGCTCTCATGCTAGCACTTTCTGTTCTTTTTAGCTCCCATGCTAGTTCTGTTTATTTTGTCTTAAGTGCCTTGTGCAAGTGTTTTTGTTCTTATTTTGTTCTTTAGTGTAAATAAATAATTGTTTACCTCCATGCTGTGTCTTTTCCGACTGCACCAACGAGAGAACGCACCCGCATCACCACAGTGCCAGCAAAGCGTCACATTTTTAATTGAACATATAGATTGTTGGTGTTGTTTACTGGAGTCATATTGCAGTCTACACATATCTCCTATGTGTGACTGCCATCTACTGGTCACACTTATCATTTCACCTTGTACCAAATAAAATAGCTTTGAGGTTGGTAAACACAACCAAAATTATTCCGTACATTACGCGCACCGAGTTAAAGGGCGCACTTTCGAGTTTTAAGAAAATGAAAGAATTTCAAGTGCGCCTTATAGTCCAAAAAATACACTCTGCTTTTTGGATAGACAAGATGTTCCTTATAACCTTCTCTGTGTTCAGGGACCCTCCTGGGATTCATGCAACCTCTGCATGTATGTAACAAGAAATATGGATATATATGGAAGTATTATTATACGTGTACCTCAATCCAATTTGCGTGTGTGTGTACTAATTTGTGTGTCTGTGCACCAAAAAAAAATTCCTAGTATGTGAACCCGTTTTCAAACGATGGCAATAAAACTATTCTAATTCTAAATTAACTTTGGACTGTTTAATCTTGTGGGACCGACAGCGAAAAGGTGAAGCGTCAACATTATTACCAGAGAGAATGTTCCTGCCTAATCAGAGGGACTAAGCGGATTTAATTGGATGCCAAAAGCAACTCGCTAGAAGGAGGACCTTCTCTACAAAACGGACCGAGACTCCACATGTTACTGAGGCTTTTTTCTTATCAAATCAAATCACCTGGCAGGACTTAAAAAAGTAAACTCTCAATTCTTATCTTTCCTCCCAATTATGATCTAATAACACATACACATCATTTGCACATGGCTGACCTTTGACTCCCACGCCATGCCAGCCAATGAGATACCAAGAAGACATGTGACTGTAATGATGCCAATTATGCGGATGTCATTGGTTCGGTTCACCATGGCAGCATCATTTTCCTGAAAGACCAAGAAGTTCATCTTAGTGAGACAGAAGGCAGACAATTAAATAATAATCATTATTGTCACATAAAAAGGTGGATTTTAAGACACAGTAGTTCATTAAAATTGTATTTTTTGAGTCGGCACATATTCACAAACTAATTCACTAACGTTGTCTAATATTTTTCAAAAACACCTGGTGCTTCTCAACTCGCAAACAACTACTGGCATAACCTGTGCTGCAACTATGTGATGTATGAGGGCATGAATAAAGCCTTTGGTCCAAGCACAATCAAAATTGTTCCTCGTAAATCTGCCTCACTGGACATCAGCAAGCTGATGGGGGAGATGGTACCAAGGTCAGTACTCCAGAGAGAACACAGTCACAGACAGAGCACAGAACCTTGGGCTGCCCTCAATAAAAGGCCACTTGAAATGTGCAGCTTTATCACACAGCACAATGTGTTGCCCGGTGAATTGAATGTTCATTTCTCTACCATAAGCCCTCACCTAAGGCGTGTCAGAGAATTTGGCAGTACATCCAACTGGCCTCAAAACCGCAGACCATGTATAACCACACTCGCCCAGGACCTCCACATACAGCAGGTGCACCTCCATGATCGTCTGAGACCAGCCACCCGGACAGCTGCTGCAACAATTTGCATAACCAAACTGTGAGAAACCGTCTCAGGCAAGCTCATCTGCATGCTCGTCATCTTCATCAGGGGGTCTTGACCTGAGTGGGCAAATTATATATATATATATATTAGGGCTGCCAACTATAATGCATACATGCCAACCCTCCCGTTTTCCCGGGAGACTCCCGTATTTCAGTGCCCCTCCCGAAAATCTCCCGGGGCAACCATTCTCCCGATTTCCACCCGGACAACAATATTGGGGGCGTGCCTTAAAGGCACTCCCTTTAGCTTTCTCTACAACCCTGTCGTCACGTCCGCTTTTCCTCCATACAAACAGCGAGCTGGCCCAATCACATAATATATACGGCTTACACACACTCACTAGTGAATGCAAGGCATACTTGGTCAATAGCCATACAGGTCACACTGAGGGTGGCATTAAAAGCAACTTTAACACTGTTACAAATATGCGCCACACTGTGAACCTACACCAAACAAGAATGACAAACACATTTCGGGAGAACACAACATAAACACAACAGAACAAATACCTAGAACCCCTTGCAGCACTAACTCTTCCCGGATGCTACAATATACACCCCCGCTACCATCAAACCCCGCCCACCTAAATCCCCCCCCCATCTCCCGAATTCCTAGTCCTTAACAATCCACTTAATACATTAGAAATGGCAAAGTCATACATTTTTTCCGACCTATAAAAAAGGCTCAGATAATTTCCAACACATGTCCTTATGACAACCACAAATATAAAGTGTTTGTTTTACACGTAAGAATTAGTTCTGGACAGACTAAGCCCCAGCATTGCAGTTTAACAAGCATACATACTCCCGCGACGGCAAATCCATTCGTGGCCCCTTAAATGGTTTTCTGCAAACCGTCTGCAAGCCCGCAGGACGTCACACCCTTTTACTACACAAACATCTGAAAAAGCGAAATGAAGAGGTGCAGCATCAACCCAGCGGGAGCGACAGCTGATCGAACCAACTGACAATCTACCCCTCAAGGCTGGCATCCTGCAAGCAGAGCAGAGAAGGAGCCAGAGGGAGGAAAGCGAGAGCTTGCAGGCATCCAGAGGCTCCAGCCAGCTCCTGCTGCCACAACCACCATTGACTACATGTGGAGGGACGGAGCCGACGAGCCGACAACAAGCTAGGACAGACAGCGGCCCTACCCGAGATGGCGGCCAGGAGGCGGAGCATGCAGTGGAACGGAGAGGCGGGGCGCACTTGGAGCGACGCTGCAGCAATCCGAGTCAGGTGCGTAAACGACACACCTGTTCTCAATCCCTTTTGTCTCCCTCGTATATAGACACTTGGGTGATGCTGTTCTGGTGCAGCGTGTCCAGCGCGGTGTTGCGGTCCTCGGTGGTGGCCCTCTTGTCCATGTTCCGGAAGCGCTCCATGGCCGAGATGTTCCTCTGGATGCTCTGCTTGGGGAGTTCCAGCTTGGACATGAAGGTCAGCGCCCCGCTCTTGTCGCAGCGGAACAGCATGGGGCAGCAGTCGTGGCCCGCTGCTACCAGACTGTTCTCAGACACAAACAGGGCGCTGAGGAGAGGAAGGAACTCGGTCTTCAACGGCAAAGGAGAGGAAGTTTTGGAGCTGTCTACCACAGTGACTGTGCTGTCATTGCTGACCCACGCCAGGCGATGACCAGAGTCCGCGAATTCGCCTCCACCTCTTCGAACCGTTCCCCTTTCGAGCTGCTTAGCTTGCCGGCCAAACGTGAGCGCACCGAGGAACCAGGAGAACTGCACTGAAGGACCACATCCAAGATGTCCCTTCATCAGTTTCTGTTGGAGCCCATCACCTGCCATGCGTGGAACCGCGACAGGACACAGATCGCCATAAGTCCCAACAACCACAAAGTTCATATTTATAAGAAGAGCGGCAACCAGTGGGTCAAGACTCACGAGCTGAAGGAACACAACGGATGCATTACAGGCATTAATTGGGCCCCAAAGAGTGACCGCATAGTGTTGTGTGGAGCGGACCGCAATGCCTACATGTGGTCTCAGAAGGAAGGCGTGTGGAAGCCCACGCTGGTCATTCTCAGGATCAACAGAGCTGCCACCTTCGTCAAGTGTGGCCCGCCTCTTCGTTCCGCTGCATGCTCCGCCTCCTGGTCGCGGTTTGTTCTATCTTGCTGTCGGCTCGTCGGCTCCGTCTCTCCACACTACACTTGCAGCAAATGTCAAAAGACTTGCCATTCCTGCATGGAGCTGTACAGCCACAGCAGGCACTCCACATCCACCACAGACTGAACTGAATCCCTGTAAGTCATTGTCGATGTCAACAACCAAACACTTGGTTTCCTTACCGTACCCAAAATAAACCAAACCCTGACCTTAAAACGAGGTACGTACCGATCCGTGAAGATGGTGTACCGTTACACCTTTACACCACATATGCAAATGTGGCAATGCTGTTTTCAAGCTCCCACATGCTACTCACCTGCATGAGGTCTGCAACAGTCTCAGCGAAGCCTACGGTGTGCATGGCCACAGCCACAGCATTGGCAAAGGCGAAGATGAGCCCAATGGACCCGCCCAGCTCTGGGCCAAGGCTTCGACTAATTAGAAAGTAGGTCCCACCTTGAAAAGATTGAAGATCAGTCATTCACAAGTTCGCCGCCACCTGACTCTGCCTCGGTGGATTCGGGGACACTTGGTCTGGCGCCCCACCGCCATGTCCCCCTTACGCCCTCCCATGACTCTTGATCCTGCTTTGTGTTTTGTTTTTGGACATCTGGGATCTGTCCTAAAAGGGGGGGGGGGGGCTCTGTCATGTAATTATTGTTTGGTTCTGTTCTGTTGTTTTTTTGGACTCTTAGTAGCGGTTTACGCTCCCTTGTTTTTTCACCATGACGGCCATTAGTTTCACCTGTTATGTGTTCACGACTCACGCACCTGATTTGTTTGGACTCACCCACCTGTCAATAATCAAATCACTATTATTTAAGCCATAGTTGCCAGGTAGTCGGCCTGGCGACATCACCCTTGATTTAACCTTTGATATACTCTTGATACTCTTGATACCCCTGACATTATCCATGCTCGTTTTTTCACGTCACAGTAAGTGTTTTCATTTTTACGTCCACAGTTTAGTGAGTTTTTTTCATTTCATGTTTCATGTCCTAAGTTGTTTTTGCCGCCACCTTGTGCGCGCCCTTTGTTTGGTACTTTTTGCGTGATTAATTAAATCATGTCATTACATTCATGCGTTGTCCAGTCCAGTCGCTTTGCACCATGGGAAAACAAAACGCACCATAGTCCAAGTCTTACATACATACATACATACATACATACATACATATAGATATATATAGTCAAAGTTTCTGTGGTTTATCAGTTATACAGTGCTCAATACTGGTGTAGCGCGGAATATACGTTAGGTCAGGAAAAAACACAGAGGCTATTTTATACCTACAAATGTTTTTCGCAGGTTTCCCTGCTCTAAAATCTCCTGAAGAGCAGGGAAACCTGCGAAACAGGCTTGTAGGGTTAAAATAGCTTATATATATACATATATGTATATATTTATATTTTTACGGCACACGCCCAGTCTGCTTCTCCCTCTGCTGCGGGAGCATCTAGAGGCTCCGCTGTGAGCCAAGCAGGACACGCCCCTGCACTCATTGCGAAGAGCGCGCCCACGCAACGCCACAGCCGTAGGAAATCTGCAAGCGACACACCTGGGACTAATGAGAGGTGGCAGGATAAAGAGCCTCGCCGCTGATTTCTCCTCGTTGGAACTTAGCCCTGTTTACAGTAAACTCTCACGTGTCTGGCTCCCCACCTGTGCTTTCCCTTTTGCCCGGTTTGTCTTCATCGTGCCTGGCCCTGATTTTTTGGTCTTTGTCATCTCCTGTTCCCGCCTTGCACTTCCACTGTAGATTTCCCCCGGACTCTGATTGCCTTCCCCGATTCGTGACCCCCACACCCGGATTTGGACCTCTGACGCCCCTCTCCTGCCCCACGGACCTCGCTCGGATCACAAACCCCTTTTAATCTCCACACATAGCATTGCATCCACACACTTAGTAGCATACACAATCCACGCAATCATCAAAAGCTAAATCAAGCCCATTGAGCTATATAACTCCTGTTGTTATGCCTTCTCCTTTTCCCTTGTCGATACATAACATATATACACATATAAATGTAAATATACATCTACAAACCCTGTTTCCACATAAGTTGGGAAATTGTGTTAGATGTAAATATGAACGGAATACAATGACTTGTAAATCCTTTTCAACCCATATTCAGTTGAATATGCTACAAACACAAGATATTTGATGTTCAAACTCATAAACAATAATTAACTTAGAATTTCATGGCTGCAACACGTGACAAAGTAGTTGGGAAAGGGCATGTTCACCACTGTGTTACATCACCTTTCCTTTTAACAACACTCAATAAACGTTTGGGAACTGAGAAAACTAATTGTTGAAGCTATGAAAGTAGAATTATTTCCCATTCTTGTTTTATGTAGAGCTTCAGTCCTTCAACAGTCCGGGGTCTCCGGTGTCGTATTTTACAATTTTTTAATGCGCCACAAATTTTCGATGGGAGAAAGGTCTGGACTGCAGGCTGGCCAGGAAAGTACCCACACTCTTTTTTTACAAAGCCACGCTGTTGTAACACATGCTGAATGTGGCTTGACATTGCCTTGCTGAAATAAGCAGGGGCGTCCATGAAAAAGACGACGCTTAGATGGCAGCATATGTTGCTCCAAAACCTGTATGGACCTTTCAGCATTAATGGTGCCTTCACAGATGTGTAAGTTACCCATGCCTTGGGCACTAATGCACCCCCATACCATCACAGATGCTGGCTTTTGATCTTTGAGCCTATAACAATCCGGATGGTTATTTTCCTTTTTGTTCCGGAGGAGACCACGTCCACAGTTTCCAAATATAATTTGAAATGTGGACTCATCAGACCACAGAACACTTTTCCACTTTGCATCAGTCCATCTTAGATGAGCTCTGGCCCAGCGAAGCTGGCGGCATTTCCGGGTGTTGTTGATAAATGGGCTTTTGCTTTGCAGAGCAGAGTTTTAACTTGCTCTTACAGATGTAGCGACCAACTGTAGTTACTGACAGTGGTTTTATGAAGTGTTCCTGAGCCCATGTGGTGATATCCTTTACACACTGATGCCGTTTTTTTGATGCAGTACCGCCTGAGGGGTCAAAGGTCTGTAATATCATCGCTTACGTGCAGTGATTTCTCCAGATTCTCTGAACCTTTTGATGATTTTACGGACCGTAGATGGTAAAATCCCTAAATTCCTTGCAATAGCTCGTTGAGAAATGTTCTAAAACTGTTCGACCATTTGCTTACAAAGTGGTGACCCTCACCCCATCCTTGTTTGTGAATTACTTAGCATTTCATGGAAGCTGCTTTTATACCCACCTTTTCTCAATTAGCCTATACACCTTTTTTTTTAATTCCACACTACAAAACTATAAAGTATGTGCAATTCTTGCTGCTATCGTATCAGACCAATACGGGTATCGGCCAGTACTCAAGGCGCCGATATTGGAAAAGTAAAAAAGTTGTTTTCGGACACTCCAACTTTTAACCTTACCAAACATGGAAAATCTTAGAAATGATTAAGCATACCTCCTTTTACTTTGCCGTTGGTTGCGATAGCTGAGGTGGAGAGACCGGTGATGCCGGTGATACAGGAGGACAGCAGGACAATCGCCCATGTCAGACCTAGTTCAAAAGAAATTGAGACAAAATAAAATCAAATAATTGTTTTCATTATTTACAGCAAACCACAGATTCAGTTTACAGAATATCCTTGAAAGATTGGCCTCCTCTATATTTAAAGATGTGCTTCAATTCACTAACAAATCAACTTAACTTTAAATAATTTACTTCTTTCTTTCAGGAGGTCGAAGTAGCTGTAAATAACTTTAAAGTATCGTATTTTTCGGCCCATAGGGCGCACCGGATTAAAATGCGCACTGCCGATGAGCGGGTCTTTTTTTTCATACAAAAGGCGCAACAAACCCTGCCCACCTCAATCTCCATAATTCGGAGGTCTCAAAGTTGGTAAATACGCTTGCACGCAACCATCAAGAGTTAGTGCTGCAAGGGGTTCTGGGTATTTGTTATGTTGTGTTTATGTTGTGTTACGGTGCGGATGTTCCCCAGAAATGTGTTTGTCATTCTTGTTTGGTGTGGGTTCACAGTATGGCGCATATTTGTAACAGTGTTAAAGTTGTTTGTACGGCCACCCTCAGTGTGACCTGTATGGCTGTTGACCAGGTATGCATTGCATTCATGTAGTTGTGTATGTAAGCCGCATATTCTAAATGGCTGTTTGAATGGAGGAAAAGCGGACGTGACGAAAGGTTGTAGGTGACGTTAAAGACAGTACACCCCAAATATTGTTGTCCGGGTGAAAATCGGAAGAATTCGGGAGAACGGTTGCCCGGGATGATTTTCAGGAGGGACACTGAAATTTGTGAGTCTACCGGAAAAATCAGGAGGGTTGGCAAGTATGACATGAATACAACTGAACAAATACCCAGAACCCCTTGCTACACTAAGTCTTCCGGGACACTACAATATACACCCCCTGCTACCACCAAAATTGTCTTGCTGAAATAAGCAGGAGCGTCCATGGAAAAGACGGCGTGTTGGAGCCTATTTATATTATATATTTATGAATTGTTTTGACAATCTAATTCAATAATGCCAATGAAGTTGTTGATTATTTATTGGATGTATTAGATGAATTATGATTGATTGACTGATTGTGTTCAGCTGCTCACGCTCTTCCTGGTGAGCCACTCCCTCCTGTAATTAGGAAGACAGCACAGCTGGGCGCTGCCTTTGTCTGTCTGTCATACTGAAGGAGTGAGGAGTGATATTGTTTGTTTTCCACTAGATAAGTGTATTTGTATTAAATAGAAAGTCAACCACGGTGAATATTTTTTGTTTGTGAAAATAAATTAACATTTTGAATCTGGAAGTATCTCCGCGAGTGCTTATTAGGAATTTAGTGCGTCATAAAACCTCCTCCTCAAGGCTACTCTGCAAACTTTATTTTTATTTTTTCGAAACCTTTTTGGATTGACATCGTAGCCGTAACACGGCGCTTAGATGGCAGCATATGTTGTTCCAGCATATGTTGGGCACTAATGCACCCCCATACCATCACAGATGCTGGCTTTTGAACTTTGTGTCGATAACAGTCTGGATGGTTCGCTTCCCCTTTGGTCCGGATGACACCATGTCGAATATTTCCAAAAACAATTTGAAATGTGGACTCGTCAGACCACAGAACACTTTTCCACTTTGCATCAGTCCATCTTAGATGATCTCGGGCCCAGAGAAGCCGGCGGCGTTTCTGGATGTTGTTGATAAATGGCTTTCCGCTTTGCATAGTAGAGCTTTAACTTGCACTTATATGTGTAGTGACGAACTGTATTTAGTGACAGTGTTTTTTTGAAGTGTTCCTGAGCCCATGTGGTGATATCCTTTAGAGATCGATGTCGGTTTTTGATACAGTGCCGTCTGAGAGATCGAAGGTCACGGTCATTCAATGTTAATCAGTTAGAACATCAAATATGTTGTCTTTGTAGCATATTCAACTGAATATGGGTTGAAAATGATTTGTAAATCATTGTATTCCGTTTATATTTACATCTAACACAATTTCCTAACTCATATGGAAACGGGGTTTGTAAATAAGTAGGGAAGTTCTTGAAAAAGGGCCTTTTGACAGTTCCAGGAGGTGCCTGATGCAGCTAAATATTAACTATTAGGTATGATCTGAGTCCAGTAACTTGAAGATTCCTTTTTTTTTAAATAAAAACACCCTTTATATGGAAATAAACATAACAAGTACATGAAGTCAATAACAAAGGTTTGTGTTTTACCTATGCCAGCTTGTGCAGTAATCCATGGCAGCCTCAGGTACAAGATCACCCCCCAAATGTTCAACATGCAACGGATCTAAAAAAGATAATTTGGTTAAGTCAAAAATGACGGATGGATCTGTTCTTAAACAATGTTTCTGTATTAATACCCTATTTAAACAACATAATACTCTTTAACAATGTTTATTTTCTTTAAAATGTTTCTGTATCAGTAGTTTTAACCCACATAGGGATTACTCAAATGTGTATTGTATTTTCCGGACTATAAGGCACACTTAAAATCTTAGTTTTCCCTAAAAACTTGACAGTGCGCCTTATAACCCGGTGCGCCTAATGTACGGAATAATTCTGGTTTTGCTTACTGACTTTGATGCAATTTTATTTAGTACATAGTGTAATGATAAGTGTGACCAGTAGATGGCAGTCAAACATAAGAAATACATGCAGACTGCACTATGACTGAAGCAAACAACACCAAAAATGTATATGGTACGTTGAGAATATAGAACATTACACGGCGCTGAAAAATCTATCGAAACGTTTTAATGAGACTCTGGTAAGGTATGAATTCGCACCGCTTTATTGATTGTCGGCACGTTAAACGTAAGAGTAATATTTTGGTGTGTGTGTATACGTTAAGACATTATTCGGCGTTTTGTTTCGCAGTTTTATGCAAAAGCAACTTTTTTTACTTTCTTGTACCTGCTGATCTGTATTTGGGATCTGCATAAATCCTGAAAAATTGCGCTCGTCCGCCTTTGTAATTTCTTCTTTTTCCTCTATCTTCTTGTTATGGGACATTCATCCTCCACTGTTGCCATTTCTTATAAAAAGTAGTGTAAAGTTCTTACTTTTATCAGTCAGTAAACTCACCATGACAGCACTAAAACATACCGGTGTAGTGAGTTTACATTATTCACCCAAGGAACTTTAGTAAAAAGATCGAGAAATACTCTGCAAAAAGTCTGTGTTCAAAAACCAGGGGGAAAAAAATACAAAAATGAGGGGTATTTTACTTAAACTAAGCAAAATTATCTGCCAATAAAAAACAAGAAAATTTGACTTGTCAAGACTTTCCAAAACAGGTAAAATTAGCTAACCTCAATGAACCCCAAAATACCTTAAAATAAGTATATTCTCACTTATAAGTGCACTTTTCTTGATAGAAAAAACAAATATGAGACTTTTTTGTCAATATGTTGAAAAATATTCAGAAATTAAGTAAAAGCTAGTACCATTATCTTGACTTTATACTTAAAACTAGTTTATTTTTCTTAATGGAAAAGCAACAAGGCAACCACTTGTTACTCTCGGGGTCTCCTAGCCGCCCAGGCAAATAATACGGTCTAAAAATGCATTTTTCCATCGACAACATGACATCATCACGCCAAGTGCGTGTTCTTTCAGTCAATTAGTGCGCATATACACAGCCCGGCCCCCGGCCAAAATTTTCTTAATTGTAATTTTGAGGAATTTATTTGCATGTGCATGAACTATTACGGTTCAAAATTGTTTGAAAATGTCAAATGTTTAAATATTAACTGTCAGTTTACTCTACTGTGCCAACTGTACTACTATAAAAATACATCTTTTCTATTGTTTCATTGAATATATAAACCGCAAAGTCCATATGGCTGTCATCCGTTTTAATTATGAGACACAATTGCGTCAAAATCATAATTTTTTTTCATGCTTGAAATAAGAAATGATTTCTTTAAAAAAGTAGCTTTATACCTGTGAGTGTTGATGACACAGCTTCGCAACAGTTGATGTTCTTGTCATACTTTGTGGTCACGTTCTGTTTTGTTTTGGATTCATTGGGCACTCTTGTTTGTTTTGTCACCATGCCAACCCGTCAGTTTTCACCTGTTCTGTGTTCACGACTCACGCACCTGATTTGTCTGGACTCACGCACCTATTTAAGCCTGTAGTTGCCAGGCAGTCAGCCTGGCGACATCACCTTCTACTCACCCTCGTTCCATGTAAGTGTTTTGTTATTCATGCCATAGTGTAAATTTTGTTTTATGTTCATAGTTTTACCTTAGTGCAAGTTTTTGTTTTCATAGCCAAGTTTTGAACCTCTGCTGAACCTTTTGTTCGTTCCTGTTTATAGTAAAATTAAAATATCTCATTACCTTCACGTCGTGTCCGGTCCAATCGCTTTGCACCACGGGAAAACAAACCACACCACAGTCCACACCTAGACAGTTCTAGTTTTAAGCATGGTTTACTCAATATAGGTCGTAAAATCTCAGCTAAAAGCTGTAATATCTTACTGAGATCATTTAGGACCAAAACACTTAAAACAAGTTCAACAGTCATGTTTTTTGGTCACGTTCTGTTTTGTTTGGGATTCATTGGGCACTCTTGTTTGTTTTTTCACCATGCCAACCCATCAGTTTTCACCTGTTCTGTGTTCACGACTCACGCACCTGATTTGTCTGGACTCACGCACCTATTCAAGCCTGTAGTTGCCAGGCAGTCAGCCTGGCGACATCACCTTCTACTCACCCTCGACACTCCCTTGTTATCCATGCCGATGATCCATGTTCCTTTCTCGTTACACGTAGGTGTTTTGTTATTCATGCCATAGTGCAAGTTTTGTTTTATGTTCATAGTTTTGCCTTAGTGCAAGTTTTTGTTTTCATAGCCAAGTTTTGAACCTCTGCTGAGAGAGCCTTTTGTTTGTTCCTGTTTATAGTAAAATTAAAATATCTCATTACCTTCACGTCGTGTCCGGTCCAATCGTTTTGCAACACGGGAAAAAAAAACCCACACCACAGTGCACGCCTTGACAGTTCTAGATTCAAGCATGGTTTACTCAATATAGGTCGTAAAATCTCAGCTAAAAGTTGTAATATCTTACTGAGATCATTTAGGACCAAAACACTTAAAACAAGTAAAACACTCTAAACATAAAATCTGCTTAGTGAGAAGAATTATCTGACCGGACAGACAATAAGTAACTATCACCCTTATTTGAGATATTCAATCTTACTTAGATTTCAGTTTTTGCAGCGTAGACTATTCATCGGCATTGCGCCTTATAATCCGGTGCGCCCTATGGTCCGGAAAATACCGCATTTTAAAAGGCCAAAAAAGTCCATTGTCATTAACTTTAAAATTTGATGCCAGCAACACGTGACAAAGAAGTTGGGGAAGGTGGCAATAAATACTGATAAAGTTGAGGAATCCTCATCAAACACTTATTTGGAACATCCCACAGGTGTGCAGGCTAATTGGGAACGGGTGAGTGCCATGATTGGGTATCAAAACAGCTTCCCAAAAAAATGCTCAGTCTTTCACAAGAAAGGATGGGGCGAGGTACACCCCTTTGTCCACAACTGCGTGAGCAAATAGTCAAACAGTTTAAGAACCACGTTTCTCAAAGAGAAATTGGAAGAAATTTAAGGGATTTCAACATCTACGGTGCATAATATCATCAAAAGCTTGAGAGAATCTGAAGAAATCACTCCACGTAAGTGGCATGGCCGGAAACCAACATTGAATGACCGTGACCTTCGATCACTCAGATGGCACTGTATAAAAAACCGACATCAATCTCTAAAGGATATCACCACATGGGCTCAGGAACAATTCAGAAAACCACTGTCACTAAATACAGTTTCACTACATCTGTAAGTGCAAGTTAAAGCTCTACTATGCAAAGCGAAAGCCATTTATCAACAACATCCAGAAACAGCGCCGGCTTCTCTGGGCCCGAGATCATCTAAGATGGACTGATTCAAAGTGGAAAAGTCTTCTGTGGTCTGGCGAGTCCACATTTCAAATTGTTTTTGGGAATATTCGGCATCGTGTCATCCAGACCAAAGGGGAAGCGAACCATCCAGACTGTTCTCGACACAAAGTTCAAAAGCCAGCATCTGTGATGGTATGGGGGTGCATTAGTGCCCAAGGCATGGGTAACTTACACATCTGTGAAGGTACCATTAATGCTGAAAGGTACATACGGGTTTTGGAACAACATATGCTGCCATCTAAGCGCCGTATTTTCCATGGACGCCCCTGCTTATTTCAACAAGACACTGCCAAGCCACATTTAGCACGTGTTAGAACAGCCTGGCTTCGTAAAAAAAGAGTGCGGGTACTTTCCTGGCCCGCCTGCAGTCCAGACCTGTCTCCCATCGAAAATGTGTGGTGCATTATGAAGCGTAAAATACGACAGCGGAGACCCCGGACTGTTGAACGACTGAAGCTCTACATAAAACAAGAATGGGAAAGAATTCCATTTTCAAAGCTTCAACAATAGGTTTCCTGAGTTCCCAAACGTTTATTGAGTGTTGTTAAAAGAAATGGTGATGTAACACAGTGGTGAACATGCCCTTTCCCAACTACTTTGGCATGTGTTGCAGCCATGAAATTTTAAGTTAATTATTATTTGCAAAAAAAAATAAAGTTTATGAGTTTGAACATCAAATATGTTGTCTTTGTAGCATATCCAACTGAATATGAGTTGAAAGGGATTTGCAAAACATTGTATTCTGTTTATATTTACATCTAACACAATTTCCCAACTCATATGGAAACGGGGTTTGTATTTATATAGCGCTTTTCTCCCGTGACTCAAAGCGCTTTTACATAGTGAAACCCAATATCTAAGTTATATTTTAAACCAGTGTGGGTGGCACTGGGAGCAGGTGAGTAAAGTGTCTTGCTCAAGGACACAACGGCAGTGACTACGATGGCGGAAGCGGGGATCGAACCTGGAACCCTCAAGTTGCTGGCACGGCAGCTCTACCAACCGAGCTATAACCGCCTCTTTACTCCTTACATGAAGTTGAAAAAGAAAGGCGATAATGGAAAAAGCACAGAAGGAGGCTGAAGGCTCGTCACAAGGGTGATAAAAATAAGTGCGAGCCGTCACTTGAAGCAAATAATGGACCCGCGCTTACAATGGCGACAGGGGTATAATTAAGGAGCATGATTAACTTAGACACAGGTGGCAACACTAATCACTAACTGGAGACAGGTGTGGAGAACAGCCATCCAGTTTCAGTTTCAGTTTCGGTTTATTTAGAACATGCATGCAATACAATGAATGTATTTAAAAAACCCGTTTCCATATGAGTTGGGAAATTGCATTGGATGTAAATATAAACGGAATACAATGATTTGCGAATCCTTTTCAACCCATATTCAGTTGAATATGCTACAAAGACAAGTATTTGATGTTAAAACTCATAAACTTTATTTTTTTTTGCAAATAAAAATTAACGTAGAATTTCATGGCTGCAACACATGTCAAAGTAGTTGGGAAAAGGCATGTTCACCACTGTGTTACATCACATTTTCTTTTAACAACACTCAATAAACGTTTGGAAACTGAGGAAACTAATTGTTGAAGCTTTGAAATTGGAATTCTTTCCCATTCTTGTTTTATGTAGAGCTTCAGTCGTTCAACAGTCCGGTGTCTCCGCTGTCGTATTTTACATTTCATAATGCACCACACATTTTCGATGGGAGACGGGTCTGGACTGCAGGCGGGCCAGGAAAGTACCCGCACTCTTTTACTACGAAGCCACGCTGTTGTAACACGTGGCTTGGCATTGTTTTGCTGAAATAAGCAGGGGCGTCCATGATAACGTTGCTTGGATGATAACATATGTTGCTCCAAAACCTGTATGGACCTTTCAGCATTAATGGTGCCTTCACAGATGTGTAAGTTACCCATGCCTTGGGCACTAATACACCCCCATACCATCACAGATGCTGGCTGTTGAACTTTGCGCCAATAACAATCCAGATGGTTATTTTCCTCTTTGTTGTGGAGGACACCACGTCCACAGTTTCCAAATATGATTTTAAATGTGGACTCATCAGACAACAGAACACTTTTCCACTTTGCATCAGTCCATCTTAGGTGAGCTCGGGCCCAGCCAAGCCGACGGCGTTCCTGGGTGTTGTTGATAAATGGCTTTCGCTTTGCATAGTACAGTTTTAACTTGCACTTACAGATGTAGCGACCAACTGTAGTTACTGACAGTGGTTTTATGAAATGTTCCTGAGCCCATGTGGTGATATCCTTTACACAATGACGTCGGTTTTTGATGCAGTTCCGCCTGAGGGATCAAAGGTCCATAATATTGCTTAAGTGCAGTGATTTTTCCAGATTTTCTGAACTTTTTGATGATTTTACGGACCGTAGATGGTAAAATCCCTAAATTCCTTGCAATAGCTCGTTGAGAAATGTTGTTCTAAAATTGTTCGACAATTTGCTTACAAATTGGTGACCCTCGCTCCATTCCTGTTTGGGAATTACTTCACATGTAATGGAAGCTGTTTTTATACCCAATCATGGCACCCACCTGTTCCCAATTAGGCTGCACACCTGTGGGATGTTCCATATAAGTGTTTGATGAGCATTCCTCAACTTAATCAGTATTAATTGCCACCTTTCCCAACTTTTTTGTCACGTGTTGCTGGCATCAAATTCTAAAGTTAATGATTATTTGCAAAAAAAACAATGTATATCAGTTTGAACATCAAATATGTTGTCTTTGTAGCATATTCAACTGAATATGGGTTGAAAAGGATTTGCAAATCATTGTATTCCGTTTATATTTACATCTAACACAATTTCCCAACTCATATGGAAACAGGGTTTGTAATAATACCACCCTAACATTTGACAACCAAACAATTAAACAAGGCAACACGGTAAAGAATTTGGATATTATCTTTGACCCGACTCTCTCCTTTGAGTCACACATCAAGAGCGTTACTAAAACGGCCTTCTTTCATCTCCGTAATATCGCTAAAATTTGTTCCATTTTGTCCACTAGCTGTCATAACGAGAGGGTTTACGCAGCTTCCTGCGAGGATTGTTCTCCTAGGATGCAAAATAACTGATCTGGACTCGGTGTGAAGGTAGGAACATATGTAATTATCCATCCATTTTTTACCGCTTATTCCCTTTGGTATCGCGGGGGGTCGCTGGAGACTATCTCAGCTACAATCGGGCGGAAGGCGGTGTACACCCTGGACAAGTCGCCACCTCATTGCAGCAGATTGAATTATTCAATATCAAATGGTACAAACAAAAGGGCGCACAAGGCTTAGCGCATGATAGAAAAACTAATACTTAGGCCAGGGGTCGGGAAGCTTTTTGGCTGAGAGAGCCAAGAAGCCAAATAAAGAGCCGTATAATATATTATTTTTAACACTGAACACAACTAAACGTGTGCATTTATATAATAAATCTCTTGTTTTTGTAATAAAATGTTTTTTTTTAAGCAAACTGTGGAGGGGGCATGGCCCGCGGGCCTGCAGCGAAGCGGGGTGTGCCAGAACCAGCCTCAAAATCAGTGACAGGTGCGTAGATGGCCCACCTGGGAATTGTTATCTAATAACATTGTTATTCTTAAGCAAAATGTGGAGGGGGCGTGGCCTGCGGGCCTGCAGCGTAGCGGGGTGTGCCAGAACAGGCCTCGAAATCATCGACAGGTGCGTAGATGGCCCACCTGGGAATTGTTATCTAATAACATTGTTATTCTGAAGCAAACTGTAGAGGGGGCGTGGCCTGTGGGCCTGCAGCGAAGCGGGGTGTGCCAGGACCGGCCTCGAAATCAGCGACAGGTGCGTAGATTACAGCTAAAATAGGCAAAAATGACATTTCTTAGGAAACTTTTGTTTTGAAGGGTTGTTTGCCAAATTCCTGTAGATTTTTGCTGAAAGAAATCTGTCTATGAAATCTAGGTCTAAGTCAGACCTACATAGAGGTTTTTGTTTCATGTCTCTACGACATTCCTAATGGAAGTTACAAGCAGTTTTGTCCGTGTGTTTTCCTAGGGGGCGCTAGAGCGCAATTTTGAGTTTTTTTTTTTTTTTATTAGATCGCAAGTTTTGCCAGTATTGATGTGTGTGTTAAATTTGGTGAATTTTGAAGCATGTTAAGGGGGTCAAATTACAGCTCAAAGAGGCAAAAATGACATTTTTTAGGAAAACATTTTGTTTTGAAGGGGTGTTTGCCAAATTCCTGTTGATTTTTGCTGAAGGAGATAAGTTTATGAAATTTGTTTCATGTCTCTACGACATTCCTAACGGAAGTTACAAGCAGTTTTGTCTGTGTGTTTTCCTAGGGGGAGTTAGAGCGCTATTTTGAGTTTTGGGGTTTGTTTTTTTATTAAATCACAATTTTCACCAGTCTTGGTGTGATGTCGAGATTGGTGAGTTTTGAAGCATTTTACGGGGGTCAAATTACAGCTCAAAGAGGCAAAAATTAAATTTTTTAGGAAACTTTTTTTTAATGTTTTTAGACACATTTACCAGGATAATTCTGGGAAATACCTTATCTTTCTATTGTGTTGCTAGTGTTTTAGTGAGATTAAATAGTACCTGATAGTCGGAGGGGTGTGTCCACGCGTGTCTTGACGCCAGTCTCTGAGGGAAGTCGACGGCAGCTGCATGGACGGCGCAAGCTCAGCTGATCTCCGGTAAGAGGCGACTTTTTACCACAATTTTCTCACCGAAACCTGCCGGTTGACAAGTGATCGGGATCCATGTTCGCTTGACCGCTCTTATCCATAGTAAAGCTTCACATCTGCGAATTTTAAACAAGGAATCACCGTGTGTTTGTGTGGCTAAAGGCTAAAGCTTCCCAATTCCATCTTTCTACTTTGACTTCTCCATTATTAATTGAACGAATTGCAAAAGATTCAGCAAAAAGATGTCCAGAAAACCGTGCGATTTATATATGTTTTTTTCCTACTTATGCATTTTCGGTAGGTGCGACTTATACTCCGGAGCGACTTATACTCCGAAAAATACGGTATATAATGGAATGATATTTGCAAAAATGCCAATAAGCTCTTTAGAAGCATTAAAGATAAGCTGAGTCAATTTAAGACATTGAATAGATTTTATTTTACATTTTCTCAGATTGATCCTGTGGATAAATAACGTTTGTCTAAGTCTAACTTTAACATCAAAAAGCACAGGATTGAAAAAAAAAATGAAAACACTGCTTGGACTGCAGATTACATCAAACATTTTACACGCAAGGCCATTAATCGCATACTGTTTTTTTTTAATGATATCATAGTTGATATCATATTGTATCGCCACAACTCTATTTTGGTAGTATTGCGTCCACTTGCACAAACTTCTGATTTCAACCAGAGCAATAGAACATTCTCTGTCTGATTTTTGGGCAATTTAAGGCGGCCCCTTAAGCTTTTCTATCTGGCCCACTGGACATTTCCAAATAATTATTTTTATAACTTTAAGATGTAAAATGTAGCTGCCATTATAATGTTTTTCTAATTTCTAATGACCGTAAGTCTTCAACTATACTGAGTATTTGAATTTGAATGCCTGCATTCTTGAGCCCAATGTCAAGGCAGGGGAGGCTTCGCAGCTTGCTGCGAGGTTTGTTCTCCCAGGATGCAAACGGACAAGGCGTGCAGGTAGGAACATATTTATTCCTCAAAACTCAAAAGGGTACAAAAAACGAAAAAACAAGACCCACCACACCAAGTTTTGCCACCATTCACGACGAGGACGTGCACAAATTCCATGCCTGCCACGATGATCACGCCCACGCAATCTTGGTCGTCCGTCACGCAAAGTGCGACGACCTCCTCGTCGGCCACGGATGTGGCCCTTCCCGGGTCGCCCACCTTGTCAGGTACAGCGGCGTTATACACGTCGCCGCCACCTGACTAGGCCTCGGTAGATTTGGGGATACGTGTTCTGGCGACCCACCGCCATGTCCCCCTCCCGCCATCCCATTACTCTTGATCTTGTTTTTGTTGGGTTTTTTGGGTCATCTGGGATCTGTCCTTACGGGAGGGGCTCTGTCATGTCCTGGTGATCATGTTTAGTTTGGCTATGTTCTGTTTGGTTTTTGGAGTTTGTCAGGTACTGTTTTTTTCATGACAACCCATTAGTTTTCACCTATCCTCATGTCACGCACCTGATTCATTTGGACTCACGCACCTGTTGTCAATCACCACATCACTGTTTAAGCCTACAGTTGCCAGGCAGTCAGCCTGGCAACATCACCCTCTATACACTCTTGTTATTCACGCTGATGATCCATGCTGCTCTTTTTCATGCCCTTTTCTCGTTCCAAGTAACTTTTCTTTATTCATGCCATAGTTTGCAAGTTCGGTTTTATGTCCATGGTTCTGCCTTTGTGCGAGTTTTTGTTTATACCCTTTGTTTCTGTAGTACTTTTCAGTGTTAAAATGAAGGGTTAGGGTTAAGGTTAGGGGATTAGAGTTATTAGGGTTAGGGGGTTAGGGTTGGGGTTAGGGTTGGGGCTAACCCAACCCTAACCCCAACCCTAACCCTAAGATTTCATTACTCTCATGCCATGTCCGATCCAGTCGCTTCGCACCTCAGGAAAACATCCATCCATCCATCCATCTTCTTCCGCTTATCCGAGGTTGGGTCGCGGGGGTAGCAGCCTAAGCAGGGAAGCCCAGACTTCCCTCTCCCCAGCCACTTCATCTAGCTCTTCCCGGGGGATCCCGAGGCATTCCCAGGCCTCGGGATCCGCCGAGGAAAACAATCCACACCATAGTCGTAGTGTTGACAGAAGGGTTCGACCAATCTGCACTTTTGCATGATATTTTAGCGACTAGTGTTGTCCTGAAACCAATATTATTTGGATACTTTTCTGAATACAGGGGACCATAAAAATTGCATTGTTGGCTATATTTTAAGAAAAAATCTTTATTATTTTTTAGATAACGATTTTTTAAAAATCTGTCCTTTCTAATGTATTTTCTACCGCTTGGTACTTTCGGTGTCTCCGAGCCGCTCGGGTAAATCATATTGTCTGAAAAATAAAATGTCCCCTTGTCCTAAAACAAACAAGTTTAGTCTGATATGATTTCAGACATGAAGAAACACATTGTATTTAGTGTATGTAAAGGTGTTTTTATCTTTAAAATGAAGGCTATTACTCATGTCTTCTGTGTTATAGCCAATATCATCTGACTTTAAACAAATTGAGACATTACAGACAAGAATAGCCGTGCTTAAAGTTCCTGCAACATCAAATCCAAAGACACATTTCAATGTGAACAAACAAACATGTCAATGAGAGTGTTCTACCCACCATGACTCCCTGAACCCAGCCGAATCTTATTGGTTGAGCAAGCTGCTTCGTTTGCTCCTCTTCCTGACAGTCGTCACCTTCCATGCGTCCACTTGTGGTCTCTTCGTACATCGGAGGTCTGGATTTGTCCTGCACGATAAGGCGCAACCATTGTTTTTAGCACTGTGAGTAGCAATGTAAACCAAGTGCCCTTTGTTGTTGGTACTGGTTCCTAATGGGGTCTGTCGAAGAAGTCTGTTAAAATCCTGGACTATCGGTAGTTTTTTATTGTCAGGTTCAAACACTGATGACATCTATTAATCACACAAGAAGCAAGGAGCCATGTAGACACAGAGTTCAATTTAGCTCCTGAGGAGAACGCATGGAGTTGCACACTTAGTCACAGTCCCGCCCTACGCTCTAAGGTTCAGCTCCCACGTCCCTCTATTTATTCAGGAGTTCCACAGTCAACATCATTGAGGCCGCCTCTGAAAGAAGTGGTCGCATATATTATGTAAAGCAGGTCCAGGACGCACAATTTGAGGGGCGGCATGGCGTAGTGGGTAGAGCGGCCGTGCCAGAAACCCGAGGGTTGCAGGTTCGCTTCCGACCTATTGACATCCAAATCGCTGCCGTTGTGTCCTTGGGCAGGACACTTCACCCTTTGCCCCCGGTGCCGCTCACACTGGTGAATGAATGATGAATGAATGATTGGTGGTGGTCGAAGGGGCCATAGGCGCAAACTGGCAGCCACGCTTCCGTCAGTCTACCCCAGGGCAGCTGTGGCTACAGATGTAGCTTACCACCACCAGGTGTGAATGAATGATGGGTTCCCACTTCTCTATGAGCGCTTTGAGTATCTAACAATAGAAAAGTGCTATATAAATCTGATCCATTATTATTATTATTATTATTAATATGTAACGGAATGTGCTTGGGGCTTTGTGATTCGCCTTGTCTCTGCATCGTCTGCGTGCTGTCGTCTTATCCGTGTTGAGGTCCTTGAAGTCCTTGGCTGTTAGCGGCCTAAAACAACGATAACATCTGTGGCTGAGGCCACCCCTCCGAAAATAAGTTTTGTCCTTGCACAGATACAAAAGTCTAACTTGAGCACAACAGCTAATAACTATAGCAGCGGACTTTAACCATACTAAAGTTTTGTGATAATATATGTATATACATGATTATTCTAACATTTGTGAAGTGAAGTGAATTATATTTATATAGCGTTTTTCTCAAGTGATTCAAAGCGCTTTACATAGTGACACCCAATATCTAAGTTACATTTAAACCAGTGTGGGTGGCACTGGGAGCAGGTGGGTAAAGTGTCTTGCCCAAGGACACAATGGCAGTGACTAGGATGGCACAAGCGGGAATCGAACCTGCAACCCTCAAGTTGCTGGCACGGCCACTCTACCAACCAAGCTATGCCGCCCCAGTTATCCAGTTGAACGTCGTAATTATGACACACACTTTCAGATTCATTTGCCGCCTCAAAGCATGAAAAAAGACACAGCGGATTAGCAAACAATTTTTTACCGGCCCATTTCCGGTTTCAAAGTTCACGGAAGTAAAGAAATCTGAGATTTACGCGTTATTGGAATCGGGAATGGATTCAATGTTGGCCAAAAACTAAATCTTAATCGCAAAAATGTGCGCAATTTGACTGAGATGCTGTCCTCTCTGTTTCTGCATTCTTGAGCCCAATGTCAAGGTGGGGGGAGTCGCAGCTTGCTGCGAGGTTTGTTCTCCCAGGATGCAAATGGACTATTCCGGACAAGGCGTGCAGGTAGGAAAATATTTATTTCTCAAAACATAAATGGGTACAAAAAACGAAAAAAACAAGGCAAAGGTACAACACGTTAATCAGACTTGAAGCCAAAAGTTAACACTTAGCATCGGCTATGGACATAGAGAACTTATGAAACTGTGGCATGACATAAACAAGACTTCCCTAGTCCAGGCATGAGGCAAAGAACTAGCGTAACTGTGGCATGGGACAACTAATGATGCCAGACCGACTGACTCACTGGCTTAAATAATCCTCTGATTAGAAGCAGGTGCGTGTCCCGAACACCAGAGGCAGGTAGAAAATCATAAGTAGCCATTGTAATTTAAAAAAAACCTCAGGTGTCAAACAGGAACTAAAAGAGTCCAAAACTAACAGAACATAACAAAAACATGATCCGGACCACAGATCATGACACCCAACAGTTTTCAAATGATTGCTAAGTGTCAGGTAATCTGTTTTTTGGCAAACTTGATGACTACTTGTCTTCCAAAAGCTGTGTGCAAAAACCCTTTGTCAGTACCAAAAAAAGCATGTGATCGCAAATTCCGATTAATCGCGCCCAAATACTAAAAAAAGAACGCTGGACTCTGGCTGATACGTCGCAGTCTGCCAGCAGGGTCGTATCGCCCCTGCCATGTGGCGGTGGCAATTCAAAACAATCCTATTCGTGGTCTGCAAGTTTTTTGTGATCTCTGAGCGCTAAGTTTGCATCCTGCAACACATGCCACTAGAACACATCTCGTGGGGGTAGAGATATTGATATATTTGCAGAGCTGACATTTTTCGGTGTATGTTGAACTCTCGAGGATCACAGCCATACTTGCCAACCTTGAGACCTCCAACTTCGGAGTTGGGGGAGGGGTGTTGAGGTGAATGGAGGTAGCGGGGGGCGTATATATTTTCAAGTATTTCTTATATATATATAATCCGGTCATGAATGAGTATATCCGTTCGGCCACCGTGTTCAATGGAGAAGTCTGATCTACAAAATTTTCAGGCAGCATACCCTTTCCCTTTCGAGCTGTCCTAGATAAACTGAAATTATTTTTTCCAATCATTTTGGAACTGGGCAAGCGTACTTCTTCTTCTTACTTCGTCGCCATGTCTCTTCTCCGTTCTTCTGCTTTGTCTCCTGTTATGTTTTTGGACATTACTACTTGCCGTTGTTTTGAAGCAATGCATAATGGGAATCCGGATGTTGTGTGTCAGTGTATTAACGTGCCGGCTGGAATAAACACACGTGGAGGAATAGTGCCAACTTAATGGGTTATAGATAAACTTATGGATAACGGAGACATATATAATAGTCGCTAAAGGCAGTGCCTTTTAGGCACGCCCCCAATATTGTTGTCCGGGTGGAAATCGGGAGAAATTCGGGAGAATGATTGCCCCTGGAGGTTTTCGGGAGGGGCACTGAAATCCTGGAGTCTCCCGGGAAAATCGGGAGGGTTGGCAAGTATGCTCACAGCAGAGAATGAAAAGAAGACGGTGGGAGCAGCTAATGCTAAAAGGAAGCTAACTCAGCCAGTGCCAGAAGGCTAAGCACATTTCAAAATTATGGAATTACTAAATTATGGAAATCATCGGATGAGATAACCAGCCAGAGGTGGAAGACACCGGGTTTTCGCCGACTTCTCTTTCATTTAAAGCCCTGCTACGTGCTACTTGGACGGGAATCTGCTACATCAGACCTGGGCAAAACCTCACAAAAATGTCTGATTGAATGCTAAAAGTGTTATGACAGACTGCCTTAAAAACGGAATGGAGTTTTTAATTTTTCTATGAACGACAAAACCCTGAACATTGAGAACAGCTAATGCTAAAAGAAAGCTAACTCAGCCAATGCCAGAAGGCTAAGCAAATTTCAAAGTTATGGAATTACTAAATTATGGAATTCATCAGATTAGATGACCAGCCAGAGGTGGAAAACACCGGGTTTCGCCTACTTCTCTCTCATTTACAGCCCCGCTACGTGCTACCTGGACGGGAATCGGCTACATCAGACCTGAGCAATTCTTTTGACTCGGGGGGCCAAATTTGGAGAAAGAAATGTGTCTGGGGGCTGGTATATCTATTTTTACGAAAACTGATACAAAACCTCACAAAAATGTCTGATTGAATGCTAAAAATGTTATGACAGACTGCCTTAAAAACGGAATGGAGTTTTTCATTCTTCTATGAACGATAAAACCCTGAACATTGAGAACATATGAATGTCCCACCTCCTTTCAATCAACATATTTTACAATCAAGCCAAATGCAACAAAAATGCAACAAACACAGTGAAATATAAACGCAAAGGATAAAAAAACAAAAAATATCTGATATCTGATAAATCATTGGGCTTTAGAACTTTCTTGTAAAAATCTTCCGTGTCTGTCCCTGACACCCGCATTTCAGGCTCTGGAAACACTCCGTGGAAACGCTCCCCACCCACACTGCTTGGTGCCTCATCTGACCTGCTCTGACGTAGATTACCTTAGTACCCAGTAGGGTTGTACGGTATACGGGTATTAGTATAGTACCGCGATACTAATGAATCATATTCGATATCATACCGTCTCTGAAAAGTACCGTTCCGCCACACCCTAAGATTTTTGGTTGAAATAAAGCCAATAATGCAATTTTTTTGGGCCCCAGTCGCTAAAATATCATGCAAAAGTGCGGATTCCAACCATTGAACTACTTAGTATAGTTGAAGACTTACGGTCATTAAAATAAACATCACCGCACATCATAATGGCAGCTACACTTTCCATCTTAAAGATATAAAAATAATTATTTGGGAATGTCCGGCGGGCCAGATTGAAACGCTTAATGGGCCGCATGGTTCCCCCGGGCCTTAATTTGCCCAGGTTTGCGCTACATGCTACCTGGAAGGTAATATTTCACAGACGGAGCCCTGCCTGAGCTCCACCAGGCAGTGTGATCTCATATGGAAAGTCTCCTTAAAGAAGGCGTCTCATTCTCTCTAAGCTTCACGAGTGATATATGGAGCTCGGACGTCAGTCCTATGGTGATGTTGAGCCTTACAGTTCGCTGGAATGATTCAAATTTCCAACCTCAAAAAGCCGTTCTGCATGGGCAGGAGTTTTCTGGCTCCCACACTGCCGTAGCTTGAGCAGATGCATTTACAAAAATGCTCCAAACGTGGCATATTCCAAACGACAAGGTGCATCTGATTCTGAGGGATAATGCCTGTAACATGGGGAAGGTGTTACAGATGCTGGATTACCAAGTTTGCGATGGATGGCACTCTGCAGCTGGCCAGATGCATTGTGGGGCATTCTCCTTTAGCCTATGCAAGACTTCAGAGCAGACAGAAACAACTCAGCCAGCCCAGCAAAAGACTACAAAAAGAGGTTGGCACAAGGTGGAGTAGCTCCTACGATATATTTCATGGTCTTCTTGAGCTAAAATCGGCTTTGGGTGCCTATGCCATTGTGGAGAGGCGGAACCGGCAGTCCGACAGCGAGGTAGGGCACAGCGTAGCCAGCCCAAGATGGCAGCGAGTAGGCGTGGACGGCGAGCGAGCGGCGAGGCGGGGCGGGGCGAGGCGGGGCGGGGCGAGGCGGTATGAGCCGGGAGCGACGCCGCAATCGTGATCAGGTGTGCGGTTCGCCCATCTGGGCGCAATTAAATAATCCTCTCACACTCAGTAAAGGGGTGACAGCTGGAAATGTGGGGGAGAGAGACGGAGAAAGGAGACGGACACCAACAGGAGGCGAAGGCAGAACGAGAGCAACGGAGAACGAGAGCAAAAGGGAAACAACGACGTGCTACTGAATCAGATGGCTCATATTTAGAACTTGGAACAGAGACCATCTTTATCCGTGAAATCCCGAAAATCCCGCCCGTTCTTCGGGGCCCCACAAACAGCTCCACACTTACCCCAGTGCGATACCACCCGCGACATTTCTACCACGTCGGTTTCCGCGGGGACGCACGCGCGTTATTCGAAGCTTGTCGTACGGCTCAGTGAGAGCGAATCAGATGGCTCAAATTTAGAACTTGGAACAGAGACCATCCTTCTCTGTGAGGAGCAAAAAATCCCGCCCGTTCTTTGGGCCCCCACAAACGGCGCCACACTTTCCCCGGTGCGGTACCACCCGCGACATTTCTACCACGTCGGTTTCCGCGGGGACGCACGCGCGTTATTCGAAGCTTGTCGTACGGCTCAGTGAGAGTGAATCAGTTGGCTCAAATATAGAACTTGGAACAGAGACCAACCTTATCCGTGAAATCCCGAAAATCCCGCCCGTTCTTCGGGCCCCCGCAAACAGCGCCACACTTTCCCCGGTGCGGTACCACCCGCGACATTTCTACCACGTCGGTTTCCGCGGGGACGCACGCGCATTATTCGAAGTTTGCCGTACGGCTCAGTGAGAGCGAATCAGATGGCTCAAATATAGAACTTGGAACAGAGACCAACCTTATTCGTGAAATCCCGAAAATCCCGCCCGTTCTTCGGGCCCCCGCAAACGGCGCCTCCAAACATATATTATTCTGAAGCGCTTAAGACCAAAACCCACAGACTGTTTCTTGGTCTGATGACAGAGGTTACTCAGAATGACTTAAACCAAGAACCTGAAGCTACAGGCCAGCCAGCAGAGAAGGTGCCATAGCCTGGATCCTCGTCCAGCAGAAGAAAACTCGCAGTAGTGGAGAACCATCAGAGATGATCATCTACCTCTCAGAGCAACAAAATCCAGCCCGTTCTTTGGGCCCCCACAAACGGCGCCACACTTTCCCCGGTGCGGTACCACCCGCGACATTTCTACCACGTCGGTTTCCACGGGGACGCACGCGCGTTATTCGAAGCTTGTCGTACGGCTCAGTGAGAGCGAATCAGATGGCTCTAATATAGAACTTGGAACAGGGACCAACCTTATCCGTGAAATCCCGAAAATCCCGCACGTTCTTCGGGCCCCCGGAAACAGCGCCACACTTACCCCGGTGCGGTACCACCCGCGACATTTCTATTACGCCGGATTCCGTGGGGATGCACGGGCGTTATTCGAAGCTTGTCGTACGGCTCAGTGAGAGCGAATCAGATGGCTGAAATTTAGAACTTGGAAGCGAGACCATCCTTATCCGTGAAATCCCGAAAATCCCGCCCGTTCTTCGGGCCCCCGCAAACAGCGCCACACTTACCCCGGTGCGGTACCACCCGCAACATTTCTACCATGTCGGTTTCGGCTGGGACGCACACACGTTATTCGAAGCTTGTCCTACGGCTCAGTGAGATCGAATCAGACGGCTTAGAACAGGGACCATCCTTCTCCGCGAGGAGCAACCCATTTCACGGCGTGCATCACCACTTCTGTACTGGAAAACTGATAAGGAACCCTTTCCGGACCTTTCGAGGGTAGCAAGAGCCTACCTGTCTGCACCATGCACAAGTGTGGAGAGTGAGCGCTACATTCAACATATCGGATGAACACAGGAATAGACTAATCACGTCTTCTTCTTCTTTTTCGTTTGGATAAAAACGTTGATTAGGGATGTCACCACTGTACAGCTGGGCAAGTGTTTAAAGGGGAACATTATCACCAGACCTATGTAAGCGTCAATATATACCTTGATGTTGCAGAAAAAAGACCATATGTTTTTTTAACCGATTTCCGAACTCTAAAAGGGTGAATTTGGCAAATTAAACGCCTTTCAATTGTTCGCCTGTCGGAGCGATGACCTTTCACATCGTGAAGCGACCCGCCATTTTCTCAAACACATTACACACACCAAGTCAAATCAGCTCTGTTATTTTCCGTTTTTTCGACTGTTTTCCGGTACCTTGGAGACATCATGCCTAGTCGGTGTGTTGTCGGAGGGTGTAACAACACGATCAGAGACGGATTGAAGTTGCACCAGTGGTCAAAAGATGCGAAAGTCCCTTGTTTGTTCCGCACACTTTACAGACGACAGCTATGCTACGACAGAGATGTGTGGATATCCTGCGACACTCAAAGCAGATGCATTTCCAACAATAAAGTCAACGAAATCACAAAGGTGAGTTTTGTTGGTGTTATTGACTTATGTGGAGTGTGCTAACCAGATGACTGCAAGCTAATCAACACTAAGATGCTATTTAGGCTAGCTGTATGTACATATTGCATCATTATGTCTCATTTGTAGCTATATTTGCATCCAGCCTTTCCCTCCACTTACATTTAATGCCAAACAAACACATACCAATCGTTGGTTAGAAGGCGATCGCCAAATTCGTCCTTGCTTCCTCCCGTGCCGCTGTCTGTCGTGATATGGCTCAAAAGCTTCTGTTTCTTCTTTAATTTCGTTTTCGGTACCTGACTGAACACTCCAACTATCCGTTTCAATACATGCGTAATCTGTTGAATCGCTTACGGCGCTGAAATCCGAGTCTGAATCCGAGCTAATATCGCTATACCTTTCTGTGCTATCCGCCATGTTTGTTTCTGTCTGGTCAGGATAATGGACAGGTGGATATAACGACTGTTAAATCAGGCCCTTTGAAGCCGTTTTTTGGGATATTTCGTGATGGGTAAAAATTTGAGAAAAACTTCGAAAAATAAAATAAGCCACTGGGAACGGATTTTTATTGGTTTCAACCCTTCAGAAATTGTGATAATGTTCCCCTTTAACAGCCAGCTGACCATGCTCTCGTCCACAGCTGCCAGCTGGCGGTTTATGAGAGAGGTTGTTACGACGTGGTCTGCAGTCTGCTCCTCTGCACCACATTATTGCTGCAGATGAAGCCATACCCCTTTTGCACAGAGTTGAGCAGAAGAGGCTGACGCCAGTCCAAAGGCCATTAAGCCTGACCCAAGCAGGCCTGGGAAAGCATATTCCCGGAGTCTGGAAGAGTTTTCGCGCCATTCCATGTTCCATTTGTAGTCAGCCTAGTTTACTACACTGCCGTTTGGATGGTTGAAGACTGATGACTGAAAAAGCAGAGATGCTCTTTTTTTTAATCAAAAATAATGTCACCACAATGCTTGATAACAAGTTGTAGGCACTTGATTCCATGCAAACGCAAATGCCGTTAAATATGTATCCTTGTCCACAGTAAATGGGCCCGAGATCATCTAAGATGGACTGATGCAAAGTGGAAAAGTGTTCTGTGGTCTGACGAGTCCACATTTCAAATTTGTTTTTGGAAATATTCGACATGGTGTCAACCGGACCAAAGGGGAAGCGAACTATCCAGACTGTTATCGACGCAAAGTTCAAAAGCCAGCATCTGTGATGGTATGGGGGTGCATTAGTGCCCAAGGCATGGGTAACTTACACATCTGTGAAGGCACCATTAATGCTGAAAGGTACATACAGGTTTTGGAACAACATATGCTGCCATCTAAGCGCCGTCTTTTTCATGGACGCCCCTGCTTATTTCAGCAAGACAATGCCAAGCCACATTCAGCACGTGTTACAACAGCGTGGCTTGGTAAAAAAGGAGCGCGGGTACTTTCCTGGCCCGCCTGCAGTCTTATCGAAAATGTGTGGCGCATTATGAAGCGTAAAATACGACAGCGGAGACTCCGGACTGTTGAACGACTGAAGCTCTACATAAAACAAGAATGGGAAAGAACTCCACTTTCAAAGCTTCAACAATTAGTTTCCTCAGTTCCCAAACGTTTATTGAGTGTTGTTAAAAGAAAAGGTAATGTAACACAGTGGTGAACATGCCCTTTCCCAACTACTTTGGCACATGTTGCAGCCATGAAATTATAAGTTAGTTATTATTTGCCAAAAAAATATATAAAAATTATGAGTTTGAACATCAAATATGTTGTCTTTGTAGCATATTTCAACTGAATATGGGTTGAAAAGAAGGAGCAAATCATTTTATTTCGTTTATATTTACATCTAACACAATTTCCCAGCTCATTTGGAAACAGGGTTTGTATACGTATTAGCTGGCATTGAACATGGCTGTGTTTAGACTTTTTCCTCACCTCAAGGTTGACAGACAGTTGGTAGAGAGACGGCCTGATGCGTTTTTTCCGTCCGCACTCTTCCGTGTTGGCGTAGAACTCATAGTTTGGAGGAGCATCCAAGGTGGCATAGTCAGGCCCTCCTGGTGTCACCTGGCTGCCATCATTATAGCAGTGATAATAGTCGGACACGTAGTCTCCGTCAGTCACTGATGAATGGATTCTGGGTCTGTAGTCAGACAGGTGAACGCCTGAATCGCTGATGACTGGCACTTCCATTTGGAAACGTCTTGGTATGGTACAGAATCCTGGTCACGTTACTGCTTTTATAATGAAGCCGAGAAGGAGGAGAGTCGGGGTCATTGAAGAGTGAAAATGCTCGACTTACAACCTTGTACCTAAACCATGTAGGACAAGGCAAATTACTTATTTTGGATCACATCATCTAAAGTATTAATCATTCATATCCGGAGTGATATTTAGTTAGGAAGTAAGTTGTAAACTGCATCATTACACAGAGCAAATAGTTGCCTCTGGGACAAGTCAAGGACATGAATAAACTGTTCTTTAAAACAAGGTCATTCTTAAATTCCACGCACTCTACAAACTTGTCAGGAAAAAAGACATTTATCAGTAAGTGTTTTCTTAAAATAGAAAACACGTTTCCATTCAAGTTGGGAAATTGTGTTAGAGGTAAATACAAAAAAGAATACAATGATTTGCAAATCCTTTTCAACCCATATTCAATTGAATGCACTAAAAAGACAAGATGTTTGATGTTCAAACTCATTAACTTTACTCATTTTTTTGCAAATAATAATTAACTTAGGATTTCATGGCTGCAACACATGCCAAAGTAGTTGGGAAAGGGCATGTTCACCACTGTGTTACTTCACCTTTTCTTTTAACAACGCTCAATAAATGTTTGGGAACTGAGGAAACGAATTGTTGAAGCTTTGAAAGTGGAATTCTTTCCCATTCTTGTTTTATGTAGAGCTTCAGTCGTTCAACAGTCCGGGGTTTACACTGTGTTATTTTATTCTTCAAAATGTGCCACACATTTTCGATGGGGGACAGGTCTGGACTGTAGGCGGGCCAGGAAAGTACCAGCACTCTTTTGTTACGAAGCTACGCTGTTGTAACATGTGCTGAATGTGGCTTGGCATTGTCTTGCTGAAATAAGCAGAGGCGTCCATATTCACCCTCATACCATCACAGATGCGGGCTTTTGAACTTTGCGTCGATAACAGTCTGGATGGTTCGCTTCCCCTTTGGTCCGGATGACACCTTGTCGAATATTTCCAAAAACAATGTGGACTCGTCAGACCACAGAACACTTTTCCACTTTGCATCAGTCCATCTTAGATGATCTCGGGCCCAGAGAAGCCGGCGGCGTTTCTGGATGTTGTTGATAAATGGCTTTCGATTTGCAGAGTAGAGCTTTAACTTGCACTTACAGATGTATCAATGAACTGTATTTAGTGACAGTGGTTTTATGAAGTCTTCCTGAGCCCATGTGGTGATATCCTTTAGAGATTGATGTCGGTTTTTGATACAGTGCCGTCTGAGGGATCGAAGGTCACGGTCATTCAATGTTGGTTTCTGGCCACGCCGGTTACATGGAGTGATTTCTCCAGATTCCCTGAACCTTTTGATGATATTATGGACCGTAGATGTTGAAATCCCTACATTTCTTGCAATTGTACTTTGAGAAACGTTCTTAAACTGTTTGACTATTTCCTCACAGAGTTGTGGACAAAGGGGTGTAGCTCGCCCCATCCTTTCTTGTGAAAGACTGAGCATTTTTTGGGAAGCTGTTTTTATACCCAATCATGGCACCCACCTGTTCCCAATTAGCCTGCACACCTGTGGGATGTTCCAAATAAGTGTTAAATGAGCATTCCTCAACTTTATCAGTATTTATTGCCACCTTGCCCAACTTCTTTGTCACATGTTGCTGGCATCAAATTCTAAACTTAATGATTATTTGCAAAAAAATAAAAAATGTTTTTTAGTTTGAACATCAAATATGTTGTCTTTGTAGCATATTCAACTGATTATGGGTTAAAAATGATTTGCTAATCATTGTATTCCATTTATATTTACATCTAGCACAATTTCCCAACTGATATAGAAACGGGGTTTGTACATTTTCAAAAAAAGCTTTTGTGTAACACACAACTTCATTTTTGTACACTCAAAATAGGGAACACAACATCAGATAGCATACATGTTGTTGTTGAATATCTATAAACATAATTGTTAAGGTCTTGGTCAAGTGGGGGTGACCCCAGGATGCAGAGACGGGAGACAAGGTGGGTTTACAAAAAATTAAAAGATGTAATTAGACAAAAAGGGATGTGAGTGTGAATGTTGTCTGTCTATCTGTGTTGGCCCTGCGATGAGGTGGCGACTTGTCCAGGGTGTACCCTGCCTTCCGCCCGATTGTAGCTGAGATAGGCGCCAGCGCCCCCCGCAACCCTGAAAGGGAATAAGCGGTAGAAAATGGATGGATGGATGGATGGGATAACTAAGGGCGATGGGGCAGAAACGCACACCATGTAATCTAGACAAAATAGGTTCCTCAGAGGTCGGCAGGTGAAAGGGCCAGGGCACACTGAGCAAGGCAAGAGTCCAACACAAGAAATACTTTTTCCTTAGGGGAACTGGTAAATAAACACACAAGAGGTTAGGGAATTTAGGACAAATTAGCTAAAATGTACCGGGACTGGTGAAGCAGGTGCATGCAAGAGATGAGTTTGGAGTACAATAACAGGCGAGGCCAAGCTCTCAGGGACGAGCCTAAATACTGCCGAGTAAATTGAAAGCAGGTGCACCACAACGTCCGCCTCTTGCCGAGGATGAAACACTGATAACACAGGTGCAGTAAAAGGAGAAGGCAGGATAAAACTAAAACACAACAATAATTACATTTTCAAAATAAGCCTTTGAGGACTTCCCATCTTCTTTTAATGTTTTTTGGCATCATTATCGTTTTCAACCATATATCAACCATATAAAGTTCCAAAATACTGCATACATGTTTTAAAGAAAGTAATACTAAGTGAATATCTGTTTTTGCCCTTAAAAATAAACATTCTACCGAGTAATTAGATTGACTAAATCATGACTGTCCCCTAAAATAAGAGAAACCACATCAAGCTTCATAAACAAACCAATCCTTAAACATATTTTTTCAACTTCCCCCAAAAGGAAGACACAAAATGGTAATTCCGAAACAAATGCAGGGTGGATTCAGATTCTTGACAAAAAATATCGGCAATCATCTGACTCCATCATATTCCATAGTTTTAACATTTTCCCTGTGGGTAGGAAGCTATAAATAATTTTAATTTGAAAATAACGAATTTGCACATCGATAGTAGTTTTGTGGATTAGTTTGATTATGGCATTCCACGGCAACGGGGCAGTCAAAAAAGTCCTCCCATTTTCCATTTGTGTTGTACGGGATAGCCCTCAAAAATTTCTTTATCAAATAGAAATTATAATCGTTTCTATTTATCTTAGTTCCTTTTTGCCAACTAGAATTTCTTATTAGAGGTTTTCAGAACCTTAATGTATTATCAGCAACCTATCATTGCAAACCTATCATTCCAAAACAAAATTAAAATGGCAAACATTGCTTAAATAATATTGCCTAAATTTTGAGCAAACACAAAAACTCCCTGAGCATTCCTTGGAGAATAAGTGAGCATCAACAGATGTCCACCCTGTCGCCACACCAGGATCGCACCGGTTCCAAAGCTAACATAACTAGTTAAATGTGTTATTATAATAATCAAATAACAGCAGCCATCCATCTTCTTTCGCTTATCCGAGGTCGGGTCGCAGGGGCAGCAGCCAGGGAAGCCCAGACTTTCCTCTCCCCAGTCACTTCGTCCAGCTCTTCCCGGGGAATCCCGAGGCGTTCCCAGGTCAGCCGGGAGACATAGTCTTCCCAACGTGTCCTGGGTCTTCCTCGTGGCCTCCTACTGGTCGGACGTGGCCGAAACACCTCCTTAGGGAGGTGTTCGGGTGGCATCCTGACCAGATCCCGAACCACCTCATTTGACTCCTCTCGATGTGGAGGAAAAGCGGTTTTAATTTGAGCTCCTCCCGGATGGCAGAGCTTCTCACCCTATCTCTAAGGGAGAGCCCCGCGACTCGGCGGAGGAAACTCATTTCGGCCGCTTGTACCTGTGATCTTGTCCTTTCGGTCATAACCCAAAGCTCATGACCATATTGTGAAGAGGGGAACGTAGATCGACCGGTAAATTGAGCGCTTTGCCTTCCGGCTCAGCTCTTTCTTCACCACAACGGATTGATATAGCGTCCGCATTACTGAAGACGCCGCACCGATCCGTCTGTTGATCTCACGATCCACTCTTCCCTCACTCGTGAACAAGACTCCTAGGTACTTGAACTCCTACTTGGGGCAGGGTCTCCTCGCCAACCCGGAGATGGCACTCCACCCTTTTCCGGGCGAGAACCATGGACTTGGACTTGGAGGTGCTGATTCTTATCCCAGTCGTTTCACACTCGGCTGCGAACCGATCCACTGAGAGCTGAAGATCCTGGCCAGATGAAGCCATCAGGAGCCATCTCCATTATAATATTTTCTGACCCAGGCTGTGGTTCCATCATGTTTTAAGACGGCCACAATCATTCCAGTACCTAAAAAACCCAAAATCTCCTCCCTCAATGATTATCGCCCCATGGCAGTTACCCCATCATAATGAAGTGCTTCGAGAGTCTCCAGAGTTCCCCGCACATTCGACCCATACCAGTTTGCTTATCACCCTATCCGCTCCACAGAGGACGCCATTTCCTCTGCACTCCACCCGAGCTTAGAACATCTGGAAGGAAAAGACACACAAAATGAGGAACATCAACGCATGAGATTGTACATATTGACTTTAAAGCTCAATGTGAAGGCTTGAGCAGGTAGGTCAGTTAGGAGAGATGTATATTAATGTTAACGTTACTCTGCTCCGAGAAGGTTAAGGTGTGTTAGCTAGCTAGCTAACATTACCCTTACCGTGTAGCAAGTTACGTTACTTGTTTGCCGCCTCAGTAGCTGGCTCAACACCCAAGTTGCAGCTCAAGACCTGGGTCGCGATGAATGCCTTAGCCTCATTGACCGAGGAGAGGGATCTCCAGCCTGTCTGGAAAGTTTGGCCGGGTAGTGCAGGGTAGGTCTGAGACCAAGCTTGAAGAGCTTTGACATGACATCGCTGTACTCCTATCGCTGATCGACAACTTCGGGTGGATAATCCTCAAAGACCAAGAGAGTGACCACGGCACTTCAGCTTTCCTCTCTTGGACCGGGCTTCCTGAATAATCGTGTCCTTTTTCAGGAACATGAGGAGTTTGATGATAACCGGTCTTGGTCACTGGCCTGCTGGAGGTTTGGGGGCGAGGGACCTGTGGGCGCGCTCGCATTCGGGTGGGGAGTCCAGGATGTCGCTGAAGACTTCCACCAGCATGTTGGAGAAGAAAGCAGTAGGTTTTGGACCCTCAATGGATTCAGGTAAACCAATTATTCTGATATTATTGTGGCGGCTGTGGGTCTCAAAGTCTAAAACTTTGGCTGCCAGTTTGGTATTCTTGCCTGCAAGTGCTGTAGTGGATATTTCCAGAGTTGGCACACGGCTCTCCGGGTCATTAGCTGTAATCTCAAGATTTTGGAGTTTGGCAGAGTTCGCAGACACTGTGGCTTGTACTCCGTCCAGTTTACTCTCTATAGCTGAAGGTGAAGTTTTGAAATCTTTGGATAGAGATTCCCGATGGGACTCGAGCAAAGTGGTCAAGGACGTCAGTTCGGGTTCAGCATCAGTCTGATTTCCTCTGGTTTTCGGGATTCTTAGAGCAATCAGAGAATAAGTATGTGCAACCAGCAAACAAACTTATTGGTTGACTGTCTAGTTAGGAAAGAGATAGTATCGGCGGATGTTAAGGTTAGGTAGGCATGAAGGAGCGAGACGCGACACACTCAAACTGCTACCATGTGTTTCATTCTTTACTCTTCCTTTTCTCCCTCACTCTTCTTCTGTAGCTTTGTAGCCAGGCTACAGCTTTACATGGGTCCAAACATAGCTCAGCTACGGCAACCGCTTGTTCAAAAAGTAGCTAAGCTACAGGGAAATGTAGTTAAACTACGTCGATTGCCTAACTCTGACCGTACATTAAACAGTTAGAGTCAGAGGTGGTCAACCAGTTTGGACACCCCTGGCGTACATCAACGAGGCAAATGTAAAACACCCTGGATCCATTGCTAAAACCAAGCAATATTATAGATGGAAGAAAGAACACCAAGGCCACAGCAACTGGGAAGTTTGCCAAGGCCTGGCCAAGTATTGATATATAGACTACAGCAGACGAGGCACGATCCATTAAATCATCACACGTATACAAAAACTGCCAATGTCAGACAAGCAGCATGACAACAGCAATCCTCCTGGATTCAACACCCTGAGGACAATTTCATGGCAACGACTAGAGAAATTGGACAACATTTTTTTTTATGGGAGTCTGGTGGATCTGCAGCAGGGAAAGGGCCATTTAGAAGTCAACGAGGAGAAGAAGGAAGAAACCCTCTGGATAACTTGCACTAAATTGTACTTGTAATTTCATAAAGATAACTAAAGAGATTTCCATTGGAAATTACTATTGGCTTTGGAGCGTTTTAAATGTGTGATTCCTGTAATTCCTTGCATCGTTTATAGCTGAAGTTGTTACGATCCGTAGCCCGGATCATGTTTAGTTCTGTTCATTTGACTACCTCAGTTCTGTTTTCAGCCCCCCTGGGTTTGTGTTTCAGTTGCCATGACCGCAGATTAGTTTCACCTGCCTCTGATTAGTGTTCGGGACGCTCACCTGCTCTTGTGCACTAATCGGAGAGCTACTTATCCGCCACAATCAGGCGCAGAACGAGTCGAGGATGATTTGTCGTGATCCCAATATGCAGAACACAGTTGGAGACAGCATGTAGGTAAAAAAATATATGATGCGCAAAACAAAAATTAACAAAAGGCAAGACCCTCAAGGAAAAGGCACTGAAGCTTAGGGACGGCTATGCAAAACGTAAGTAAAACTGAACTGGCCACAAAGTAAACAAAAAACGGAACGCTGGACGACAGCAAAGACTTACCGTGTGTGTCCATACATGATATGACAATCAGCAATGTCCCAACAAAGGACAACTGAAATAGTTTTAATTGCCAACACAAAGCAGGTACGGCAGTAGCACTCATAGGAAGACATGAACCTGCTACAGGAAAACACCAACAAAACAGAAAGGGCCACCAAAATAACAGCGCAAGACAGGAACTAAAGCACTACACACAGGAAAAATACAAACTAAAAGAAAAAAATTAATCAATCAATGTTTATTTATATAGCCCTCAATCACAAGTGTTTCAAAGGGCTGCACAAGCCACAGTGACATCCCTGGTTCAGATCCCAAATAAGGGCAAGAAAAAACTTGCTACCCAGTGGGATGTCAATGTGAATGACTATGAGAAACCTTGGAGAGGACCGCAGATGTGGGTGACCATCCCCGGATGCAATGGACGTCGAGTGGATCTAGCATAATATTGTGTAACTCCAGTCTATAGTTGATCTAACATAATAGTGAGTCCAGTCCATAGTGGGGCCAGAAGGAGGCCATCGCGAGCAGAGACGGGTCAGCAGCGCAGAGATGTCCTCAACCGATATCAGCGCTCTAGGTTCCATCTCCTGCTTTTCTTCTTTAACGCTGTTTCCCCTCACCTGCTGCTGATTGGCAGCCTGGTCACACCTGGTGTCAATCAGCCCGCCGCTATTTATGCCTGCCTCGCCCTCCAGTCATGCCTCGATGATTGGTTTCCCGGTATCCTGTTTCCCGTCTTCCCTGCATTTCCTTTGAACATTAAAGTCATGTGTTCCTGCGCTACGCCTGCCATCTCTGCATCTTGGGCGTCACCGCCAACTGATTGTGACAAAGGAGGACCCTTTAGGAGTCTGTACATAAATATACAAACCATGCTACCCCAGTACACGGTTACTGCCTGTACACGTACCCGCCCTGATACTGCACTACACAGTTAACAGCACAGCAAAGATCAAATGCTCAAATGATCAAAGCGGTGTAAGCTAACTAATCAGTAGAAGCATTTAAGTCCCATCTTAAAACTCATTTGTATACTCCGGCCTTTAAATAGACCCCCCTTTTAGACCAGTTGATCTGCCGTTTCTTTTCTTTTCTACTCTGCCCCCCTCTCCCTTATGGAAGGGGGGGTGGGCACAGGTCCGGTGGCCATGGATGAAGTGCTGGCTGTCCAGAGTCGGGACCTGGGGGTGGACCGCTCGCCTGTGCATCGGTTGGGGACATCTCTGCTCTGCTGCTAGGGATGGTCTCCTACTGGCCCCACTGTGGACTGGACTCTTACTTTTATGTTAAATCCATTACGGACTGGAGTTTCACACTATTATGCTAGACCCACTCGACGTCCATTGCATCCGGTCGCCCCTAGAAGGAGGGCGGGGGTCACCCACATCTTCGGTCCTCTCCAAGGTTTCTCATAGTCATTCATCTTGAAATCCCACTGGGTTGTGAGTTTTTGATTGCCCTTATGTGGGCTCTGAACATAGGTTATGTCACAATATTATGCTAGACCCACTTCACGCCCATTGCATCCGGTCTCCCCTAGAGGGCACCCACATTTGCGGTCCTCTCCAAGGTTTCTCATAGTCATTCACCTTGACATCCCACTGGGATGTGAGTTTTTCCTTGCCCTAATGTGGGCTCTGAATCAAGGATGTGTCACAATATTATGCTAGACCCACTTCCCGCCCATTGCATCCGGTCTCTCCTAGAGGACACCCACATCTGTGGTCCTCTCCAAGGTTTCTCATAGTCATTCACATTGACATCCCACTGGGGTGTGAGTTTTTCCTTGCCCCAATGTGGGCTCTGAATCGAGGATGTGTCTTAATATTATGCTAGACCCACTCGACGTCCATTCCATCCGGTCTCCGCTCGAGGGATGTGGGGGTCACCCACATCTGCAGTCCTCTCCAAGGTTTCTCATAGTCATTCACATTGACATCCCACTGGGTTGTGAGTTTTTCCTTGCCCTAATGTGGGCTCTGAATCAAGGATGTGTCACAATATTATGCTAGACCCACTCGACGTCCATTGCATCCGGTCTCCCCTAGGGGGCACCCACATCTGCGGTCCTCTCTAAGGTTTCTCATAGTCATTTACATTGACATCCCACTGGGATGTGAGTTTTTCCTTGCCCTAATGTGGGCTCTGAACTGAGGATGTGTCACAATATTATGCTAGGCCCACTTCACGCCCATCGCATCCGGTCTCCCCTAGAGGGCACCCACATCTGCGGTCCTCTCTAAGGTTTCTCATAGTCATTCACATTGACATCCCACTGGGATGTGAGTTTTTCATTGCCCTCATGTGGGCTCTGAACTGAGGATGTGTCACAATATTATGCTAGACCCACTCGACGTCCATTGCATCCGGTCTCCGCTAGAGGGATGTGGGGGTCACCCACATCTGCAGTCCTCCCCAAGGTTTCTCATAGTCATTCACATTGACATCCCACTGGGTTGTGAGTTTTTCCTTGCCCTAATGTGGGTTCTGAACTGAGGATGTGTCACAATATTATGCTAGACCCACTTCACGCCCATTACATCCTTTCCCTCCTAGAGGGCACCCACATCTGCAGTCCTCTCCAAGGTTTCTCATAGTCATTCACTTTGACATCCCACTGGGATGTGAGTATTTCATTGCCCTTATGTGGGCTCTGAACTGAGGATGTGTCACAATATTATGCTAGACCCAGTTCACGGCCATTGCATCCGGTCTCCCCTAGAGGGCACCCACATCTGCGGTCCTCTCCAAGGTTTCTCATAGTCATTCACATTGACTTCCCACTGGGTTGTGAGTTTTTCCTTGCCCTAATGTGGGCTCTGAATCAAGGATGTGTCACAATATTATGATAGACCCACTCGACGTCCATTGCATCCGGTCTCCCCTAGAGGGCACCCACATCTGCGGTCCTCTCTAAGGTTTCTCATAGTCATTTACATTGACATCCCACTGGGATGTGAGTTTTTCCTTGCCCTAATGTGGGCTCTGAACTGAGGATGTGTCACAATATTATGCTAGGCCCACTTCACGCCCATCGCATCCGGTCTCCCCTAGAGGGCACCCACATCTGCGGTCCTCTCTAAGGTTTCTCATAGTCATTCACATTGACATCCCACTGGGATGTGAGTTTTTCATTGCCCTTATGTGGGCTCTGAACTGAGGATGTGTCACAATATTATGCTAGACCCACTTCCCGGCCATTGCATCCGGCCTCCCCTAGAGGGCACCCACATCTGCGGTCCTCTCCAAGGTTTCTCATAGTCATTCACATTTACATCCCACTGGGTTGTGAGTTTTTCCTTGCCCCAATGTGGGCTCTGAATCAAGGATGTGTCACAATATTATGCTAGACCCACTCGACGTCCATTGCATCCGGTCTCCCCTAAAGGGGTGTGGGGGTCACCCACACCTGCAGTCCTCTCCAAGGTTTCTCATAGTCATTCACATTGACATCCCATTGGGTTGTGAGTTTTTCCTTGCCTTAATGTGGGCTATAAACCGAGGATGTGTCACAGTATTATGCTAGACCCACTTCACGCCCATGACATCCTTTCCCTCCCAGAGGGCACCCACATCTGCGGTCCTCTCCAAGGTTTCTCATAGTCATTCACTTTGACATCCCACTGGGATGTGAGTATTTCATTGCCCTTATGTGGGCTCTGAACTGAGGATGTGTCACAATATTATGCTAGACCCACTTCACGGCCATTGCATCCGGTCTCCCCTAGAGGGCACCCACATCTGCGGTCCTCTCCAAGGTTTCTCATAGTCATTCACATTTACATCCCACTGGGTTGTGAGTTTTTCCTTGCCCTAATGTGGGCTCTGAATCAAGGATGTGTCACAATATTATGCTAGACCCACTCGACGTCCATTGCATCCGGTCTCCCCTAGAGGGGTGTGGGGGTCACCCACACCTGCAGTCCTCTCCAAGGTTTCTCATAGTCATTCACATTGACATCCCATTGGGTTGTGAGTTTTTCCTTGCCTTAATGTGGGCTATAAACCGAGGATGTGTCACAGTATTATGCTAGACCCATTCGACGTCCATTGCATCCGGTCTCCCCCTGAGGGGTGTGGGGGTCACCCACATCTGCAGTCCTCTCCAAGGTTTCTCATAGTCATTCACATTGACATCCCACTGGGTTGTGAGTTTTTCCTTGCCCTAATGTGGGCTCTGAATCAAGGATGTGTCACAATATTATGCTAGACCCACTTCACGGCCATTGCATCCGGTCTCCCCTAGAGTGGTGTGGGGGTTCACATTGACATCCCACTGGTTTGTGAGTTTTTCCTTGCCCTTATGTGGGATCTCTTGATTAGACACAGGTGTGTCCCAAACAACAGAGGAAGGTGAACATATGGTGACTAAACTCAGGAGGTGCACAAACAGGAACTAAAGGAGTCCAAAACTAACAGAACATAACTAAACAAAACATGATCCGGACCACGGATAATGACAGGATGTCGTTGTGGCTTGTGCAGCCCTTTGAGACATTTGTGATTTATCCATCCATCCATCCATCATCTTCCGCTTATCCGAGGTCGGGTCGCGGGGGCAACAGCCTAAGCAGGGAAACCCAGACTTCCCTCTCCCCAGCCACTTCGTCTAGCTCTTCCCGGGGGATCCCGAGGCGTTCCCAGGCCAGCCGGGAGACATTGTCTTCCCAACGTGTCCTGGGTCTTCCCCGTGGCCTCCTACCGGTTGGACGTGCCCTAAACACCTCCCTAGGGAGGCGTTCGGGTGGCATCCTGACCAGATGCCCGAACCACCTCATCTGGCTCCTCTCGATGTGGAGGAGCAGCGGCTTTACTTTGAGTTCCTCCCGGATGGCAGAGCTTCTCACCCTATCTCTAAGGGAGAGCCCCGCCACACGGCGGAGGAAACTCATTTCGGCCGCTTGTACCCGTGATCTTATCCTTTCGGTCATGACCCAAAGCTCATGACCATAGGTGAGGATGGGAACGTAGATCGACCGGTAAATTGAGAGCTTTGCCTTCCGGCTCAGCTCCTTCTTCACCACAACGGATCGGTACAACGTCCGCATTACTGAAGACGCCGCACCGATCCGCCTGTCGATCTCACGATCCACTTTTCCCTCACTCGTGAACAAGACTCCTAAGTACTTGAACTCCTCCACTTGGGGCAGGGTCTCCTCCCCAACCCGGAGATGGCACTCCACCCTTTTCCGGGCGAGAACCATGGACTCGGATTTGGAGGTGCTGATTCTCATTCCGGTCGCTTCACACTCAGCTGCGAACCGATCCAGCGAGAGCTGAAGATCCCGGTCAGATGAAGCCATCAGGACCACATCATCTGCAAAAAGCAGAGACCTAATCCTGCGGTTACCAAACCGGAACCCCTCAACGCCTTGACTGCGCCTAGAAATTCTGTCCATAAAAGTTATGAACAGAATCGGTGACAAAGGACAGCCTTGGCGGAGTCCAACCCTCACTGGAAATGTGTTCGACTTACTGCCGGCAATGCGAACCAAGCTCTGGCACTGATCGTACAGGGAACGGACCGCCACAATAAGACAGTCCGATACCCCATACTCTCTGAGCACTCCCCACAGGACTTCCCGAGGAACACGGTCGAATGCCTTCTCCAAGTCCACAAAGCACATGTAGACTGGTTGGGCAAACTCCCATGCACCCTCAAGAACCCTGCCGAGAGTATAGAGCTGGTCCACAGTTCCATTTGTGATTTAGGGGTATATAAATAAACATCGATTGATTGATTGATAATCGTGTGAAACTTCAGGTTAATCAGCGATGCATTAAATCAAACTCAACATTTATTTAGTATTCAAGATATTAAACTGCCGCGATGTGGTGGCGACTTTTCCAGGGTGTACACCGCCTTCCGCCCGAATGCAGCTGAGATATGTTCCCAGCGACCCCGAATGGGACAAGTGGTAGGAAATGGATGGATGATATTAAATTATAAAATTTTTCAACTCCCACTGCCAACAGCATTATAAATATTATGGAATACCTTTTTTCATATGCATTAATTTGCTGAGGTGGGCAGTAACGTGCATACTTGCCAACCCTCCCGATTTTCCCGGGAAACTCCCGAATTTCAGTGCCCCTCCCAAAAATACCCTAATTTCTCCCGACTTCCACCAGGACAACAATATTGGGGGCGTGTCTGAAACAGCGTACCGGCCAAGTCACATAATATATGCGGCTTTTACACACACATGAGTGAATGCAATGCATACTTGGTCAACCGCGATACAGGTCACACTGTATAAACAACTTTAACACTGTTACAAATATGTGCCACACTGTGAACCCACACTAAACAAGAATGACAAACATTTTGGGAGAACATCCGCACCGTAACACAACAGAGCAAATACCCAGAACCCTTTGCAGCACTAACTCTTCTGGGACGCTACAATATACACCCCCCCACTACCACCTCAACCCCCCTACTCCCATCTCCCGAAGTATGAGTGACTTTACTTCATCACAGTGAGTTACATTTATCTTTATCCATTTATTACTTATTATGTCTTTGATTTGGTTCGTCAGAGAGACTTTTGCCTGAGGGTATTATCACTTGACTCGCCAATCAAACGTAGCCAGGCGGTCACATGACCGCATGCAGGCGCTCACATTTAATCCATAGTTAACCGACAGTTGCATCGCACTCGTGTCAGTAGAAATGTTCATGTGGTCCACTCACAAACTCATTGCGTTAATAATAAAACCCTACGCAGTGACAAGGCTGCAGGAAATCACCCATCAGCACACCTGGGCCTGGCGAGAAGGAGTGGCATAAAGAGACAGCGAAGCCAGGAGACCTTCGCCAGAACGATGCCAATCTCACGTGCGTAAGCGTCACGTCTGGCAGCTCTGCCTCGTTCCTTGCTCACCTTCCTTGTGCTCTTCCTGGTTCCTGTGTTGATGGCCTTTGTGTTTTCCACAGGGGGGATCGTGTCCTTGCCCCACGACCTCCTCCTGGATGGTTGCTTGCCTTCCCCGATCCTCGACCACTGTTTGGACCCGGACATCGTTGCCTCTCTCCAGCCCCCGACTGCTTGCTTCCCCGCCGACTGCCCCTTCTCCTTTGGATTCGACGAAAGATACATCCAACACGCATCGACCACACCCTCTGGTAAATTCCACATTGTTAATTCCTCACATCGTCTGCATTCACTCACTAGTGGTAGCATACACATCCCACACTTTCATCCAAAGGTTTGAAATAAACCTTCAAAAACGCAGTTCTGCCGTGGTGTTAAGTGACCAGGATTAGAATCAGCACCGCCAAGTCCGAGTCCGTGGTTCTCGCCTGGAAAAGGGTGGAGTGCCATCTCCGGGTTGGGGAGGAGACCCTGCATCAAGTGGAGAAGTTCAAGTACCTCAGAGTCTTGTTCACGATTGAGGGAAGAGTGGATCGTGAGATCGACAGGCGGATCGGTGTGGCGTCTTCAGTAATGCGGACGCTGTATCGATCCGTTGTGGTGAAGAAGGAGCTGAGCCGGAAGGCAAAGCTCTCAATTTACCGGTCGATCTACGTTCCCATCCTCACCTATGGTCATGAGCTTTAGTTATGACCGAAAAGACTAGATCACGGGTAAAAGCGGCCGAAATTAGATTAATGCGCCGGGTGGCAGAGCTCTACCTTAGAGATAGGGTGACAAGCTCTGTCATTCACATCGAGAGGAGCCAGATGAGGTTGTTCCGGCATCTGGTCAAGATTCCACCCGAACGCCTCCCTATGGAGGTGTTTCGGGCACGTCCGACTGGTAGGAGGCCATGGGAAAAACCCAGGACACGTTGGGAAGACTATGTCTCCCGGCTGGCCTGGGAATGCCTCGGGATCCCCCGGGGGGAGCTGGACAAAGTGGCTGGGGAGAGGGAAGTTTGGGCTTCCCTGCTCAGGCTGCTGCCCCCGCGACTTAAACCTCGGATAAGATGAATGGATGTTATAGACAAACTATACTATTCATAGTCTCGGCAGAGAATGGGTTTTTGGTGTGGTTTGCATGGCAGAAAATTACCACTTTTGTTGGATGTTTGATTTCCGATAATGTTATTTTGGTGTGGAAAATAAACATTTGACCAATGTTAAAGTGTGCGCCTTTTCAATCGTGCACCGCTCCCGTGTCTTCCATGCACGGAAAATGTACGCAGCGCAAAAAAAAAGTACAAATCCAACCTAAATTTTAAACAATATAAACACATAACAATTTGTTCTGTACCATTTTGCAATGCAAATGTGTAAATGTGACAGGTCGCAACAGATAAAACAATGACGTTACACCCGGTTCACCAAGAAGGGGATGTTTTAAGCGTGGTTTTATATTTATATTATTGTGTGGCTGTCTTGCGGTTCAGCAGATGCACGTCAAAGTATCCAAGAACAGAGAGTTTTCAACAGGTTTAATGTTTTTCAACACCACCATCAAAATAATCCGCCTTCTTTTTGGACTTTCCGGTCTTTCTCCCAACTTCCTCCCCTTCCTGCACCCGGCCGCTCACTGTTAAAGACAACAGATGATTAGTTTAACACGTACCACCTGTGCAATGTAATCATCTGCCAGCTGTGTCTCTCCGTCACCACGTGCCACGCCCCCGTCTGATGGCGCTCTGTTTCAGCACCATGGACAGAGGCGGTGACCTTTACTCCTGCGGTGCGCTGATCACAATCCCTTTCCACAATGTATTTATATAATTGTGTGCTTTTATTGTTTTGAGCAGTTTTAACTGTAGATGTTTAGCTTGTTAAAGTGCATAGAGCAGGGGTGTCAAACTCATTTTTTTTTAGCTCAGGGGCCGCGTGGAGGAAAATCATGGCATTAAATCTGAAAAACCAAGACAACTTCCAATTGTTTTCTTTGTCTTACCTTTGGCCAAAAATAGATCGAACACATTCTAAAAATATAGAAAAAAATACCGGCAGCGGTAAAATTTAGATCCATGAAGGAAAGAAGAAAGTGAATGAATGTTTATAACTGAATGCATTAAAAAATGTGTCTTTTGTACTATTTACAAAAAAAATTAAGTGACGTCTATGACAACCTTTTTCCAAAACACCATATAGAATGTGAGATATAACAAGATCATGCGTACATTTATCATTTGTTTTCAAAACGCTTAAAAAAAAGTGGGACCCCAAAACTTTACCGAAGGACCCAATTTTTATGACTTTTTATGACCCCATTTTGAAAATTCCTAGCGCCAACACTGATGGAGTTGGCGCAAAATTAGCAGCTAAAACTAATCAAATATCATCCATAAATAATTAATCTGGGGCAGCACGGTGGAAGAGGGGTTAGTTCGTCTGCCTCACAATACACAGGCATACTTTCCAACCCTCCCGATTTTACCTGGGAGACTCCCGAATTTCAGTGGCCCTCCCGAAAATCTTCCGGGGCAACCATTCTCCCGAATTTCTCCCGATTTCCACCCAGACAACAATACTTTAGCGTCCTCTACAACCTGTCGTCACGTATGCCTTTCTTCCATAAAAACTACGTCGCCTAATATATGCGGCTTGTACACACACATAAGAGAATGCAAGGCATACTTGGTCAACAGCCATACAGGTCACACTGAGGGTGGCCGTACAAACAACTTTAACACTGTTACAAATGTGTGAACCCACACCAATCAAGAATGACGAACACATTTTGGGAGAACATCCGCACCGTAACACAACTTAAACACAACAGAAGAAATACCCAGAACCCCTTGCAGCACTAACTCCTCCGGGACGCTACAATACACACCCCCGCCCTCGCCCACCTCAACTCCATCCCTCCATCTCCCGAATTCAGAGGTCTCAAGGTTGGCAAGTATCTACAAAGGTCCTGGGTTCGATCCTGCGCACGGGGTCTTTCTGTGTGGAGTTTGCATGTTCTTCCCGTGAATGCGTGGGTTCCCTCCGGGTTCTCCGGCTTCCTCCCACCTCCAAAGACACGCACCAGGTGATAGGTTGATTGGCAACACCAAAATAATGGTCCCTAGTGTGTGAATGTGAGTGTGAATGTTGTCTCTCTATCTGTGTTGGCCCTGCGATGAGGTGGCGACTTGTCCAGGGTGTACTCCGCCTTCCGGCTGAATGCAAGCTGAGATAGGCGCCAGCGACCACGAAAGGGTCAAGCGGTAGAAAATGGTTGGATGTATGGATGGATGGATAGTTGACTTTGACACATAGAGCATATAGAATCGCTGTCATTATTGCTGAATTGGTTGGTGGACTGATTGGAGGCAGCTGGGACAATTAACAACGAAGCGATGTGATTAGAGAAGGGGACCGGGAGTTCCCGGAGGAGGAACACGCAGAGGGGAGACGGAGAAAAGCAGGCAGAAAAAGGTGTCACGTTGGAGGGGCATTAACAATTAGAGTGTTGCGTTCGGGACGCATTTTGATGCGCGGAGTTGTCACCCCCAGATGCTGCAGGACTCGGACAAGGCTGGATTGTTTAAAGGGGAACATTATCACAATTTCAGAAGGGTTAAAACCAATAAAAATCAGTTCCCAGTGGCTTAAGTTTTTTTCAAAATTTTACCCATCCCGGAATATCCCTAAAAATAGCTTTAAAGTGCCGGATTTTCGCTATCTGTGAAGCCACTGTCCATTTTCCTGTGACGTCGTCCAGTGATGCCAATACGGATAGCACAGCAAGATATAGCGACATTAGCTAGGATTCAGACTCGGATTTCAGCGGCTTAAGCGATTCAACAGAGTACGCATGTATTGAAACGGATGGTTGGAGTATGGAGGCAGATAGCGAAAACGAAATTGAAGAAGAAACTGAAGCTATGGAGCGGATAGCTATTGCCGCTATTCGGCCGTGTTTGCCCTAGCATCGCCGGTAAAATGTGCAGACCAACGATCGGACGTTTCGCATCTTGTGACACTGGATCAACTTAAATCCATCGATTGGTAAGTGTTTGTTTGGCATTAAATGTGGTTGGAGGGAAACGTGGGTGTAAATATAGTTTCAAATGTACATACAGTTAGCCTAAATAGCATGTTAGCATCGATTAGCAGGCAGTCACGCCGCGACCAAATATGTCTGATAAACAACATCAACAAAACTCACCTTTGTGATTTCGTTGACTTTATCGTTGGAAATGCATCTGCAGGTTATCCAGGCCATGTCTGCCTTAGCACTGCCGGTAAAATGTGCAGACACTCCGGCACATTCAATGGGGGTCTGGCGGCAGATTTCTTTGACTTTATCGTTGGAAATGCATCTGCTTTGAGTGTCGCAGGATATCCACACAATCTTGCCATCTAGTAGCATAGCTTTCGTCGGTAAAGTGTGCGGAACAAACGACTGACCATTTCGTCGGCTTTCCCCACACCTTCGTATTTTGAACAAATTTCGTCCAATTTCTTGCCACTTTCGCATCTTCGGGCCAGTGGTGCAACTTGAATCCCTCCCTGTTAGTGTTGTTACACCCTCCGACAACACACCGACGAGGCATGATGTCTCCAAGGTTCCAGAAAATAGTCGAAAAAATGGAAAATAACAGAGCTGAGACGCGGTTTTGTAATGTGTTTGAGAAAATGGCGGCTTTATTACCTAGGTGACGTCAAGTTCTGACATCATCGCTCCGTGAGCGATAAATAGAAAGGTGTTTAATTCGCCAAAATTCACCCATTTAGAGCTCGGAAATCGGTTAAAAAAATATATGGTCTTTTTTCTGCAACATCAAGGTATATATTGACGCTTAGATAGGTCTGGTGATAATGTTCGCCTTTAATATATAAAATGACAAAAGAACACTGACAAAAGACAAAGGAATGGATTGCCTATGCACGGGAAGCTAAATGCTAATGGTTAGCAAGCATAGAGTTCAAAGTTCAGAAGAATCGTCGTGCAGAGAGCACGCGAAGCTAAGACGTGACTTAGCAGAGTACATACAAAGCAGAAATACCAAACGTGACTTGTTGCTGGTAGCAAACAAAACATCCAGGACGAACACAGGTAGAGGGCAGGCTTAAATACTCAAACAATAATCAAAAACAGGTGTGCGTCAGAAAGACAGTGCAGGTGGAGCAAATGAAGTCGCCGTGGTGACTAATACAAACAGGGAAGTGCTCAAACAAAGTCAAAAGTCCACATAACACACGATCCGGACTACGGATCGTGACAAGGAGGACTAGGCAGGAGGGTCGAGAATCTGACGACGCAGAGCAGACGACAGGTGGGAGATATTGGTAAATGGGTTCTACCTTCAAGGTACTCATAGGACTATTTCCACATTCACCTATTCACACACACATTCACAAACGTGCTATACTGATGTGAGAATACTGATGTGAGGGAAAGAGCATATCGTGAGGTCGACGCTGTATCGATCCGTTTTGGTTAAGAAGGAGCTGAGCCGGAAGGCAAAGCTCTCAATTTACCGGTCGATCTACGTTCCCATCCTCACCTATGGTCATGAGCTTTGGGTTATGACCGAAGGGACAAGATCACGGCCGAAATGAGTTTCCTCCGCCGGGTTGTGGGTTTCTCCCTAAGAGATAGAGTGAGAAGCTCTGCCATCTGGGAGGAGCTCAAAGTAAAGCTCAATCTCAATCGAGAGGAACAGCGGTTCGGGCATCTGGTCAGGATGCCACCCGAACGCCTCCCTTGGGAGGTTTTTCAGGCACGTTCGACCAGTAGGAGGCCACGAGGTAGACCCAGGACACGTTGGGAAGACTATGTCTCCCGGCTGGCCTGGGAACGCCTCGGGATTCCCCAGGAAGAGCTAGACGAAGTGGCTGGGGAGAGGAGAGTCTGGGCTTCCCTGCTTAGGCTGCTGCCCCCGCGACCTGACTTTGGATAAGCGGAAGAAGATGGATGGATGGATGCACCAAGCCTGCCTTGGGGTTCGTCACCACCAACCACACGTGACAAACATGAAACAAAAAAAAGCACTTTCTGTGGCGTGAAACGAGCAGCATGAACTATAAAATGGCATGGAACAGTACACACGGCATGAAGCAGAGTGCAGAGGAATAATAAACGGAGCGACGACGGTGGAACGACCAACAGAAAATGACAGGCTTGAATAGTCTCTTCATGATTGAAAACCGGTTGTGTGAGTCCAAATGAGTCAGTTGTCATGGAAAAAAAAACAAGGGAGTGGAAAAACCAGGGACTCATGGAGTCTTGAAGTAACGTCCATCCATCCATCCATTTGCAAGGGGGGACTGGTGGCTATCTCAGCTACGATCGGGCGGAAGGTGGAGTACACCCTGGACAAGTTGCAGGGCCAACACAAATAGACAACAGTCACATTCACACACTATGGACCATTTAGTGTTGCCAATCAACCTATCCCCAGGTGCATGTCTTTGGAAGTGGGAGGAACCCACGCAGCCACGGGGAGAACATGCAAACTCCACACAGAAAGATCCCGAGCTCGGGATTGAACCCAGGACAACTCAGGACCTTCGTATTGTGAGGCACATGCACTAACCCCTGTTCCACCGTGCTGCCCAACATGATCACAAAACATGACAATTTCACAGTTAAACTGGTGTGATTTTGGCTTAAAAGTTACTGAATCCACTTTGAACTCGCTAAATAATTTTGGATCGTACTCCAGTTACCTGGGGGCCACTGGATGGAGGCCACTGGATGCAGAGTCTGAGTGAGGCTGGGCCGCAAGAAAAGATTTCTTAAAAAAAATGTTGCATACTTCTCAGCATGTCTAGTTGTATAGTGACGTTTCAAATTGTATCCCTTGTGCACCGCAACTTTCTCTGTGCAAATAAGACATGTCGGGGTGCACCTGTGCTCAACAAAGGAATATTGCATCTCCCACTTTTCCTGGAATTGTCTTTGCTCATCACTAACCTTTCTCTTCACTGCAGGCTTTGAAAAAGACATGTTTGGGGTTGTGGAATATATTTATATTTAGCTGACGCACGGAGAATAATTTTATTTCCGCGATGTGTGTCGTTCCGCTTTTCCTTCCTACAGCAAATACGGCGGTCGGCAGATAATAGCTGGTAAAGTACCTGGATAGCGAGCGCAAAAAAGTGACTGCTCCCGGAGTGTTATCCGGTGTCATATAGAAATATATGTAGTGTTCATCGTGTGAGGCAATGCTAATTAAACAATACAAAAAAACAAATAACGGTTTGAATTGCTCCAGGTTATAGGGGACTGTTAGTACTGACGGACAAGTGTCGCGGTGTGACTGCAGCCGGGTACCTAAGTAAACCCTCATCTCCATGGCAACGTCTCTGTCGCTTTCACTCATTTGCCGCTTTTCCACTAACGCGGGGGTAGGCAACCCAGAACATTGAAAGAGCCATTTTGGTACCGAATAACACAAAGCTGTCAAGCGCCATTCATATAAAACTTGAGGGCCGCACTAACATTAAACTTTCATATTAAGGTGGGGGCCGCCAAATAGCGTCAATTGCGGCCCGTGGGCCGCGTGTCTGAAACCCCTGCTTTAAACAAATATCCTACCTGAATCGTATTGGAAACTACAAATTCATAATTCGAATTGGGCCAGCAGAGGACGCCACCATCCTCTGGTCGGCCACGGATGTGGTCGTTCAATGGGCAACCGTCTCGTCGTCGCCACCTGACTCTTACCCGCTGATTGCGGGGACACTTGGCCTTGCGGCCCACCGCCTTGTCTTCCCTCCACAATCCCGTGACTTTGGACAGTTTTTTGGGGGGACGGGGGGTGTCTAGAACGTCTGGTATCCGTTATGGGAAGGGGGGCTATTGTCAGGCCTTTCCCTGACAGTTTGGTTGTTGACGAACCCCAAGATGCAGAGAAGGAGGCTGGCATTTTGTAAGTAACTTTGATACAATTAAAATAAGACAAAACCAAACAAAGGGTACAGACAAAAAACACACACGCGGGCGGATAACAAACTAAGAGAGCTAGCATGGGAGCTAGAAAACAAAAATGAACTTTAACATGGAAAACAGAATTCGTACTTGTACTTGGAAAACATAACGGACGGCATGGCGCAGTGGGAGAGTAGCTGTGCGCAACCCGAGGGTCCCTGGTTCAATCCCCACCTAGTACCAACCTCGTCACATCCGTTGTGTCCTGGGCAAGACACTTCACCCTTGCTCCTGATGGGTGCTGAATGGGTAAATGTGGAAGTAGTGTCAAAGCGCTTTGAATACCTTGAAGGTAGAAAAGCGCTATACAAGTACAACCCATTTATCATTTATTTATCATTTAAGCAGGGAACAGAAGATAGTAAGCTAAAAACCGCTATCAAGGTACGACACAACAGGTAGCAAAGACAAGTGCGACATGTGGCAACGACAAATCAATAATCCAGCCACTCACTCAAGACAAAGCAGGTACAAATAGGAGCGGGCTCATTGATAACAGGTGTGGCCATGGGGCCAATCAGCCGCAACTGAGGCAAAACAGCACACAGGGAGACAAACAGGAAGCTGAAGCAAAATAAGAGTGCAGACAGGAAAGGACAGGAAATACTAAACACACACAGAGGAAAAACTAAAACAAAAACAAACTGTCAGTGGCAAGCCTGTGTTTGGCATTGTTTCCTGTCAGCGCTTTTATTTTGGTAATTTCCTGCTTTTCTCCCTGAGCCGTAATTGAATCCTTGTTAAAAACTAATCCTTACACTCATTTCAAAGCATCTATTTACGTATTTTTACATCCTTGTCCGAACCTATTTATTTATTGACCTCCCTCCCTTTCCAAAGGTCGGATGATGCACTTCAGCATCCTCCTCCCTCCTCCCCGTGCCCGCCTCCTGCCTCCTATTGGTCGGCTGAGACGAGATGGGGGGGGCGCTCACAGCTTTGCAGCAGCTTGCACCGCTCGACTTTCTGGCACACACTCCTCCGCGCCGTCACGTTGCGAGTTACGGTCTCACTCGACTGAATGGAAGCATGTCTCAGCCGTGAGGAGCTCCTGCCGACTCCGCATCTCTTCCCGGGTCTTGCCGCAGCAGCGTGTGCGCCCCAGACACGGGAGGAGAGGAGACGAGGAAGGGGATGGGACGTGGCCATGCTGTGCACCAGGAGGACTAAAACTTTGGTGTCCACGTGCGTCATCCTGAGCGGCATGACCAACATCGTGTGCCTGGTCTACGTGGGCTGGATCAGCAAGCAGGTCTCTAGCCGTCCTAAAGTTCTGCAGGCAGTCGGCGAGGCGGACAGAAAGTTGGAGGAGGACAGCAAGGGAGAGACGCGCAGGATGATGGAGAGGCTGGACAGGCTGGAGGACGTCATTAATGAGCACATCCAAGGTAAACGCGCCTCGGTCTGACTTTGTGATGAAGCCCAGCTCAAATTAGGGCTGGGCGAATGATGACGCGTGTTTGTGACATATTCGGTTGGAGGGGACATATTAACCCAGCACTATTTGCGGCTAAAAGTCGTCTCTTTTCATCGCGCAATTAAACAGTATTTTGGACATCTGTGTTGCTGAATCTTTTGCAATTTGTTCAAATAATAATGGAGAAGTCAAAGTAGAAAGATGGAGGTGGGAAGCTTAAGCCTTTAGCCACACAAACACATGGTGATTCCTTGTTTAAAATTCCCGGAGGTAAAACTTTACTATGGATCAGAGCGGTCAAGCGAACATGGATCCCGACCACTTGTCAACCGGCAGGTTTCTGTGAGAAAATTGTGGTAAAAAGTCGCCTCTTACCGGAGATCAGCGGAGCTTCTGTCCTGCTGCAGCTTCGTGACTTCTCTCAGAGTGGCGGCATAGCTCGGTTGGTAGAGTGGCCGTGCCAGCAACTTGAGGGTTCCCGCATTCTGCCATCCTAGTCACTGCCGTTGTGTCCTTGGGCAAGACACTTTACCCACCTGCTCCCAGTGCCACCCACACTGGTTTAAATGTAACTTAGATATTGGGTTTCACTATGTAAAGTGCTTTGAGTCACTAGAGAAAAGCGCTATAGAAATATAATTCACTTCACTTCACTCAGAGACTCTGGCGTCAACACACCCGTGGACACACCCCTCCGACTATCAGGTACTATTCAATCTCACTAAAACACTAGCAACACAATATAAAGATAAAGGATTTCCCAGAATGATCCGAGTAAATGTGTCTAAAAACATCTGAATCGCTCCCTTTTTTTTTCTTTTTCTAGTCCTTCACTCTAAATTTCCTCATCCACAAATTTTTCATCCTCGCTCAAATTAATGGGGAAATTGTCGCTTTCTCGGTCCGAATAGCTCTAGCTGCTGCTGGCTATGATTGTAAACAATGTGAAGATGTCTGCTACTTCCGGTAAAGGCAACGCTTTTTTATCAACGACCAAAAGTTGCAAACTTTATCGTCGATGTTCTCCACTAAATCCTTTCAGCAAAAATATGGCAAAATCGCGAAATGATCAAGTATGACACATAGAATGGACCTGCTATCCCCGTTTAAATAAGAAAATCTAATTTCAGTAGGCCTTTAAACAAACTACCCGAGTGGATAACTTCAAGGTGGTACCGTCATGATATCAAGCAACTGGCCAAGGTTAAAGACGACCCCACTCTTAAAGGAGTTTGCTTCCTTCACCTCAAAGGAAGCATGAATAGCGTGCAACACGATCTCTCAGTTGTATGCCCTGAAACCCACTGAAGAAAGGCCAACAAAATACATCAAAAACAAAACTCCTTTTGGCACCAGTGTGCACACATCAAACATTTCAAAGGCCGTGTTTTTTTTTTAAAGCTGACACGAGTTATGAAGCCAAGCCAAAGCATCCCAACAGACCCAAAATAGAGAAGGCAAGCCCACAGATTTAAGACCCACTGAAATGTACGTACAGTACTGTGAAGAAGGTCATGCCTTGGCATGGAACTCCTGTTTTTGTGCACCGTTTTTTTTATTTAGTTACCATGGCGACCTATAATTTTCACCTGCCTCTGGTGTTCGGGACGCACACTTGGTTCCAATCAAGAGACATGATTTAAGCCCACCTTTGCCAGTCAGTCGGCCTGGCGTCATTATTGGTTCCATGCCAGTTTCATGTTGTGCTATGCCATAGTTATGTGAGTTGTTTCATGCCACAGTAAATCTTGTTTGTTCTATTTCCACAGTTCATGGTAAGTGTTAGCGTCTATGTTTCCTGCGCTAAGTGTTTTGTTCTTTAGCGTCTCGTGCGAACGGCACGCTTTCCTTCTGTTTTAGTTCCTGTCTTCTGTGATGTGTAGGATTAATTAATTGATAAATATGTTCCTACCTTCAAGTCCTGTCCAGAATAGTCCGTTTGCATCCTGGGAGAACAAACCTCGCAGCAATCTGTCAATCAATCAATAAATCAATCAATGTTTATTTATATAGCCCTAAATCACAAATATCTCAAAGGACTGTAACAACCATTACGACTACGACATCCTCGGAAGAACCCACATAAGGGCAAGGAAAACTCACACCCAGTGGGCAGGGAGAATTCACACCCAGTGGGACGCCAGTGACAATGACTATGAGAAACCTTGGAGAGGACCTCAAATGTAGGCAAACCAACCCCCCCCGCCCCCCTTTGGGGGTTGCCCACCTAGGAGGTGTGTGACAGACTTCTCAAGCCCTCGTGCAGGTTCCAAGGACCGTCAAGGAAGGACATAGCGGCGGCACGTTTAGACTTCTTTATTTTTCAATAAAGACTGCTTTTCCGCTGCTCCGTCAGCCGCTCGCTCTTCCGCTTGCCTTTCTGCTTGGCGCGTCGTCGCCTCTCTCGCGCTCTCACTCTCTCTCTCTCAGAGTCAGCTTCCCTCTGGCTCCTTCTCATCTCTCCGCCTCTGTCCCCCACGTTCACGGCTGTCGGCCCTCTATGCAGCGCAAGAGGACTACTCAGGTGCGCGATCCACGTACCTGATCTTTATTGCGGATGTCGGACTGCCGGCTACGCCTCCTCGCCGCCGTTTTGGGCTGGGCTACGGTGTGCCCTGCCTTGCTATCGGACTGCCGGCCCCGCCTCCTCGCCGCCATTTTGGGCTGGGCTTCGGCGTGCCCTGCCTTGCTAACAGACTGCCGGCCACGCCTCCTCGCCGCCATTTTGGGCTGGGCTACGGTGTGCCCTGCCTCGCTCTGGGTCTGCCGGCCTCCGCCTCTTCACACTGTGAAAATAACATTTAGTGTCAAAAACAGAAAGTACAACAAAAACCTACGAGGAGTTGAGCTGCAAGGAACATTCAAAACAGAAAATATTATGTTAGTGAGATAAAAAGCTACGAGGAGGCATTCAAAAATGGTTCTCAAGGCAGTTTTACATCATCTTCTTTGACTTGACTCAAATGTTGACTGGCACTTTAGAGAACATACCGGCTGATTGGAGTGGAGAAAAACATGGATTCCCTGAGACTAAGTGGGTACTTTAATCCGAGCGATCTCATTCAGGCCCGGCAAATCAATACACGGTCTTAAAAAGGTATCGTTCCTTTCAACTGAGAAAAAAACAACACTACCCGAGGAGAAGATGAAGGTGTATTAGGCTGGCTGCCAATTAAGAGTACAAGGAGGTTTTGGCTCAAAATCTCACGATACATGGCCCCATTCATTCTTTCCTTAACACGGATCAATCGTCATGTCCCCTTAGCAGAAAAACAGCCCCAAAGCATGATGTTTCCACCCCCATGCTTGACAGTAGGTTTGGTGTTCTTGGGATGCAACTCAGTATTCTTCTTCCTCCAAACACGACGAGTTGAGTTTATACCAAAAAGTTCCATTTTGCTTTCATCTGACCACATGACATTCTCCCAATCCTCTGCTGTATCATCCATGTATCCATTTTGGTATAAACTCAACTCGTCATGTTTGGAGGAAGAAGAATACTGAGTTTCTTTTTTTGTACAATATATGTGTACAGTACTTGTTATTCTGATGATGTGAGCATACACTGCTGTGTGGAATAATCCCCTCCAAAAGCAGTTGAGAATTTTCCAGCCAAGCATTTCAGTGTTTGACGCCTTTGCTTTGGAAAGATTATCTAAAATGTGTGAAACTGCCGCCCACGGTTCTTGAAATCCATCAAACTCACAGCAGATCCTCCTCGCCTTCTTGGACTGCATATATTCAAACACACACTTGATATCCCACCTAACTCTCTATTTGTGTGTTGCACAGCGCATACCATCTCCCAAGTAATTATATATATATATATATATATATATATATGAGTCATAGTCTATGTAATATTGTACTGTAGGTGTCCATCCATCCATCTTCTTCCGCTTATCCGAGGTCGGGTCGCGGGGGCAGCAGCCTAAGCAGGGAAGCCCAGACTTCCCTCTCCCCAGCCACTTCGTCTAGCTCTTCCCGGGGGATCCCGAGGCGTTCCCAGGCCAGCCGGGAGACATAGTCTTCCCAACGTGTCCTGGGTCTTTCCCGTGGCCTCCTACCGGTTGGACGTGCCCTAAACACCTCCCTCGGGAGGCGTTCGGGTGGCATCCTGACCAGATGCCCGAACCACCTCATCTGGCTCCTCTCGATGTGGAGGAGCAGCGGCTTTACTTTGAGTTCCTCCCGGATGACAGAGCTTCTCATCCTATCTCTAAGGAAGAGCCCCGCCACACGGCGGAGGAAACTCATTTCGGCCGCTTGTACCCGTGATCTTATCCTTTCGGTCATGACCCAAAGTTCATGACCATAGGTGAGGATGGGAACGTAGATCGACCGGTAAATTGAGAGCTTTACCTTCCAGCTCAGCTCCTTCTTCACCACAACAGATCGGTACAACGTCCGCATTACTGAAGACGCCGCACCGATCCGCCTGTCGATCTCACGATCCACTCTTCCCCCACTCGTGAACAAGACTCCTAGGTACTTGAACTCCTCCACTTGGGGCAGGGTCTCCTCCCCAACCCGGAGATGGCACTCCACCCTTTTCCGGGAGAGAACCATGGACTCGGATTTGGAGGTGCTGATTCTCATTCCGGCCGCTTCACACTCGGCTGCGAACCGATCCAGTGAGAGCTGAAGATCCCGGCCAGATGAAGCCAACAGGACCACATCGTCTGCAAAAAGCAGGGACCCAATCCCGCGGCCACCAAACCGGAACCCCTCAATGCCTTGACTGCGCCTAGAAATTCTGTCCATAAAAGTTATGAACAGAATCGGTGACAAAGGGCAACCTTGGCGGAGTCCAACCCTCACAGGAAACGTGTCCGACTTACTGCCAGCAATGCGGACCAAGCTCTGACACTGATCGTACAGGGAACGGACTGCCATAATAAGACAGTCCGGTACCCCATACTCTCTGAGCACTCCCCACAGGACTTCCCGAGGGACACGGTCGAATGCCTTCTCCAAGTCCACAAAGCACATGTAGACTGGTTGGGCAAACTCCCATGCACCCTCAAGAAGCCTGCCGAGAGTATAGAGCTGGTCCACAGTTCCACGACCAGGACGAAAACCACACTGTTCCTCCTGAATCCGAGGTTCGACTATCCGGCGTAGCCTCCTCTCCAGTACAGCTGAATAAACCTTACCGGGAAGGCTGAGGAGTGTGATCCCACGATAGTTGGAACACACCCTCCGGTCCCCCTTCTTAAAGAGAGGGACCACCACCCCGGTCTGCCAATCCAGAGGTACCTCCCCCGATGTCCACGCGATGCTGCGGAGTCTTGTCAACCAAGACAGCCCCACAGCATCCAGAGCCCTAAGGAACTCCGGGCGGATCTCATCCACCCCTGGGGCCTTGCCACCGAGGAGCTTTTTAACTACCTCAGCAACCTCAGCCCCAGAAATAGGAGAGTCCACCACAGATTCCCCAGGCACTGCTTCCTCATAGGAAGACGTGTTGGTGGGATTGAGGAGGTCTCCAAAGTATTCCTTCCACCTATCCACAACATCCGCAGTTGAGGTCAGCAAAACACCATCCGCACCATACACGGTGTTGACAGTGCACTGCTTCCCCTTCCTGAGGCGGCGGATGGTGGTCCAGAATCGCTTCGAAGCCATCCGGAAGTCATTTTCCATGGCTTCCCCGAACTCTTCCCATGTCCGAGTTTTTGCCTCTGTGACCGCTGAAGCTGCACACCGCTTGGCCTGTCGGTACCTGTCCACTGCCTCTGGAGTCCTATGAGCCAAAAGAACCCGATAGGACTCCTTCTTCAGCTTGACGGCATCCCTCACCGCTGGTGTCCACCAGCGGGTTCTAGGATTACCGCCACGACAAGCACCAACTACCTTGCGGCCACAGCTCCAATCAGCCGCCTCGACAATAGAGGTGCGGAACATGGTCCACTCTGACTCAATGTCCAGCACCTCCCTCGTGAAATGTTCAAAGTTCCTCCGGAGGTGGGAATTGAAACTTTCTCTGACAGGAGACTCTGCCAGACGTTCCCAGCAAACCCTCACAATGCGTTTGGGCCTGCCAGGTCTGTCCGGCATCCTCCCCCACCATCGCAGCCAACTCACCACCAGGTGGTGATCGGTAGAAAGCTCCGCCCCTCTCTTTACCCGAGTGTCCAAAACATGAGTCCGCAAATCCGATGACACAACTACAAAGTCGATCATGGAACTGCGGCCTAGGGTGTCCTGGTGCCAAGTGCACATATGGACACCCTTATGTTTGAACATGGTGTTTGTTATGGACAAACTGTGACGAGCACAGAAGTCCAATAACAAAACACCACTCGGGTTCAGATCCGGGCGACCATTCTTCCCAATCACGCCTCTCCAGGTTTCACTGTCGTTACCAACATGAGCGTTGAAGTCCCCCAGCAGAACAAGGGAATCACCCGGGGGAGCACTCTCCAGTACTCCCTCGAGTGTACCCAAAAAGGGTGGGTACTCTGAGCTGTTGTTTGGTGCGTAAGCGCAAACAACAGTCAGGACCCGTCCCCCCACCCGAAGGCGGAGGGAGGCTACCCTTTCGTCCACTGGGTTGAACTCCAACGTGCAGGCTTTAAGCCGGGGGGCAACCAGAATTGCCACCCCAGCCCGTCGCCTCTCACTGCCGGCAACGCCAGAGTGAAAGAGAGTCCAGCCCCTTTCAAGAGAAGTGGTTCCAGAGCCCTTGCTGTGCGTCGAAGTGAGTCCGACTACATCCAGCCGGAATTTCTCTACTTCGCGCACTAGCTCAGGCTCCTTTCCCCCCAGTGAGCTTATGTAGCCGAGGATCGGACCGCCAAGTGCCCTGCCTTCGGCTGCCGCCCAGCTCACATTGCACCCGACCTCTATGGCCCCTGCTATGGGTGGTGAGCCCATTGGAGGGGGGACCCACGTTGACTCTTCGGGCTGTGCCCGGCCGGGCCCGGCCGGGCCCCATGGGTACAGGCCCGGCCACCAGGCGCTCGCCATCGTGCCCCACCTCCGGGCCTGGCTCCAAAGGGGGGCCCCGGTGACCCGCGTCCGGGCGAGGGAAATCTGGGTCCTTTGTTTTTACTTTTCATAGAGGTTTTCGAGGTTTTCGAGCTGCTCTTTGTCTGGTCCCTCACCTAGGACCAGTTTGCCTTGGGAGACCCTACCAGGGGGCTTAAAGCCCCTGGACAACATAGCTCCTAGGATCATTGGGACACGCAAACTCCTCTACCACGGTAAGGTGGCAGTGTGTGTGTATATATATATATATATATATATATATATATATTATAACGTGTGTGTAAATATATATATATCTATATCTATATGAAACATGTGCATGTATGTATATATATATATATATATATATATATATATATATATATATATATATATATATATATATATATATATATATATATATACATATGCTCAGTCATTCACAAACAAGGATGGGGCAAGGGTCACCACTTTGTGAACAGATGTGTCCACACATTTTTGAACAGTTTAAGAACAACATTTCTACACCAGCTATTTTAAGGATTTTGATGATAGCGATAATATTACGGACCTTCGATCCCTCAGGCAGTACTGCTTCAAAAAGCGACATCAGTGTGTAAAGGATATCACCACATGGATATTCAGTTGAATACACTACAAAGACAAGATATTTGATGTTCCAACTCATTAACTTTAAATGTTGCAAACAATAATTAACTTTGAATTTCATGGCTGCAACACTTGCCAAAGTAGTTGGGAAAGGGCATGTTCACCACTGTGTTACATCACCTTTTCTTTCAACAACACTCAATAAATGTTTGGGAACTGAGGAAACTAATTGCTGAAGCATTGAAAGTGGAATTCTTTCCCATTCTTGTTTTATGTAGAGATTCAGTCGTTCAACAGTCCGGGGTCTCCACTGTCGTATTTTACGCTTCATAATGGGCCACAAATTTTCGATGGGAGACAGGTCTGGACTGCAGGTGGGCCAGGAAAGTACCCGCACTCTTTTACTACAAAACCACGCTGTTGGAACACGTGGCTTGGCATTGTCTTGCTGAAATAAGCAGGGGCGTCCATGATAAAGTTGCTTGGATGACAACATATGTTGCTCCAAAACCTGTATGGACCTTTCAGCATTAATAGTGCCTTCACAGATGTGTAAGTTACCCATGCCTTGGGCACTAATACACCCTCCATACCATCATAGATGCTGGCTTTAGAACTTTGCGCCGATAACAATCCGGATGGTTATTTTCCTCTTTGTTCCGGAGGACACCACGTCCACATTTTCCAAATATAATTTTAAAGAACACTTTTCCACTTTGCATCAGTCTATCTTAGATGATCTCGGGCCCAGGGAAGCCGGCGGCATTCCTTGGTGTTGTTGATAAATGTGTTTGGCTTTGCATAGTAGAGTTTTAACTTGCACTTACAGATGTAGCAACCAACTGTAGTTACTGACAGTGGTTATATAAAGTGTTCCTGAGCCCATGTCGTGATATCCTTTACACACTGATTTTGGTTTTTGATGCAGTACCGCCTGAGGGATCAAAGGTCCGTAATATCATCGCTTACGTGCAGTGATTTCTCCAGATTTTCTGAACCGTTTGATGATTTTACGGACCGTAGATGGTAAAATCCCTAAATTCCTTGCAGTAGCTCATTGACAAATGTTGTTCTAAAACTGTTCGACAATTTGCTTACAAATTGGTGACCCTCGCCCCATCCTTGATTCTGAATTACTTAGCATTTCATGGAAGCTGCTTTTATACTCAATCATGGCACCCACCTGTTCCCAATTAGCCTGCACACCTGTGGGACGTTCCAAATAAGTGTTTGATGAGCATTCCTCAACTTTATCAATATTTATTGCCACCTTTCCCAACTTATTTGTCACGTGTTGCTGGCATCAAACTCGAACATTAATGATAATTTGCAATAAAAAAAAATGTTTATCAGTTTGAACATCAAATATGTTGTCTTTGTAGCATATTCAGCTGAATATGGGTTGAAAATGATTTGCAAATGATTGTATTCCGTTTATATTTACATCTGACACAATTTCCCAACTCATATGGAAACGGGGTTTGTAGATATTGGGCTTCAATATGTGAAGCGCTTTGAGTCACTGGAGAAAAAGCGCGATATAAATACAATTTACTTCACATCACACGTAACATACTATTTCCACGCTTTCGGTGGCCACACAAATTCATCTGGCGGGCCAGATCTGGTCCCCAGGCCTTGAGTTTGACCCCTGTGGGCTCATTGCCTCATGGGGTGATGCCATTGCGACATTGGGACAATTTCAAAATGATGTAAAATTAAAAGCACTGAAAATAATACAGAAATGCCATAAAGTGAGGTTGGGCAGTAAACACATTAATCTTTGGGAATAGAACCTATATGAGAATGTACAAAGTACAAGTATATGCTTTGGAAGAGATTCAGTTGCACAAGTCCCCCCTGCGATTACTCACCAGACAGGATGCTTGTCCATTCGCATTCTTGCTTCCTGCTGTCAGACCGCTGAAGTCATCTGAGCTCCCCGGGTCAGCATTTTTACGATAGGAATGATTTAACATCACTGCGGCTGACTTCACTGTCATTGAACAATTGTAGCAGCCAAATGGAGCAAACTGCACATTTTCTTTGCTGCATCAACAAAGCTTGTATGCATTTTTTTTTCATTAGCTCTCGTGGAGCCATTCAGTCACTATTTATATCAATCAATCAATCAATCAATGTTTATTTATATAGCCCTAAATCACAAATGTCTCAAAGGACTGTACAAACCATTATGACTACGACATCCTCGGAAGAACCCAGAAAAGGGCAAGGAAAACTCACACCCAGTGGGCAGGGAGAATTCACATCCAGTGGGACGCCAGTGACAATGCTGACTATGAGAAACCTTGGAGAGGACCTCAGAAGTGGGCAACCCCCCCTCCGAAAGCAATGGATGTCGAGCGGGTCTAACATGATACTGTGAAAGTTCAATCCATAGTGGCTCCAACACAGCCGCGAGAGTTCAGTTCAAAGCGGATCCAAGACAGCAGCGAGAGTCCCGTCCACAGGAAACCATCCCAAGCGGAGGCGGATCAGCAGCGTAGAGATGTCCCCAACCGATACACAGGCGAGCGGTCCATCCTGGGTCCCGACGAGCGGTCCATCCTAGGTCTCGACTCTGGACAGCCAGTACTTCATCCATGGTCATCGGACCGGACCCCCTCCACAAGGGAGAGGGGGGGACATAGGAGAAAAAAGAAAAGAAGCGGCAGATCAACTGGTCTAAAAAGGAGGTGTATTTGAAGGCTAGAAAATACAGATGAGTTTTAAGGTGAGACTTAAATGCTTCTACGGAGGTGGCATCTCGAACTGTTACTGGGAGGGCATTCCAGAGTACTGGAGCCCGAACGGAAAACGCTTTATAGCCCGCAGACTTTTTTTGGCCTTTAGGAATCACTAATAAGCCGGAGTCTTTTGAACGCAGATTTCTTGCCGGGACATATGGTACAATACAATCGGCAAGATAGGATGGAGCTAGACCGTGTAGTATTTTATACGTAAGTAATAAAACCTTAAAGTCACATCTTAAGTGCACAGGGAGCCAGTGCAGGTGAGCCAGTACAGGCGTAATATGATCAAAGTTTCTTGTTCTTGTCAAAAGTCTAGCAGCCGCTATCACATTTATCAACTCCAAGAACACACATGTCAATATAAACTATAAAGCTTTATAAAATGGTGTTATTGTTTTAACTTGCCGTAAAATACGTTCAGTTCTATAATCTGCATAATACGCCAAATATAATAATGCCAGGGGGGAATTCTCTCCCCTGCCCTCTTCAATCTGTATATGAATGACCTATCTCTTCCGTCCAAAAGCAGAACCTAGTAACTCACTTCTAGAGATACCCTTGAGATACTAGGTTTTTCTGTTGTATCTACGCGGTTATGTGGCAGTTGCTAGGTCCTGCCATGCGCGTAACAGCTCACTTACGGAACAAATTACAATATCGCATACACTAATGTAAAACATATCACCTAGTACAGGGGTCGGGAACCTTTTTGGCTGAGAGAGCCATGAAAGCCAAATATTTTAAAGTGTATTTCCGTGAGAGCCGTATGATATTTTTAACAATAAATACTGTCACATTTTGTTGATGAACCCCAAGATGCAGAGACGGTGGCAGGCATTGAATAAGAAAACATGATTTAATTTAAATACTAAAACAAGAACAAACAAAAGGGTACTAACAAAAGGTGCCCACGAGGCGGATAACAAACTAGGCTATGAACAAAACACTTACTGTGACAAGAAGGAACTATGGCATGAGCAGAGTGAACAAAAGTAGACACAGCTACAACAAAGTATTAATGACGTTGACAGGTAGTGGTGACAAACAACCGGTAGGAGCGACTATAATCCAGCACTGACTGAAAGACAAATCAGGTAAAAATAGGAGCGGGCTGATTGACACCAGGTGTGGCCAGCTGAGGGGAAACAGCGCTCAGGGAGACAGACAGGAAACAGACAAAATAAGAGCGCTGACAGGGAACAAAGACAGGAAAAACTTAAACATGGCCACACTGTCAGGGACAAGCCCTACAATACAACTGTCAGGTTCAAACACTGATGACATCTATTAAACAGACAAGAAGAAAGGAATTTAACAGAGACAGGATTCAATTTAGCTCAATGAGGAGAAACCTGTGGACCTGTACCCTTGTACAGTGTCGTCCCACGCTCAGACAAGAGAATCCAACGCCTTCTCTTTCATTTCGACTTTCCCTGATTACAACAACTAAATGCGTGCATCTCCTATTGTTATTCTGAAGCTAACCAATGATAAATAAAATTATTTTGACCATTAATGTGACTTCTTGAACAGGTGCGGTAGAGGGATTAAAATGTGTGAGAATGTTTTATATTTTGAAGGTTATCTTTAACACCGTGATTACCAGCGGAATTATTAATTACTTATCGTATTAAGTGACGTCAGCTAGGATTTATCTGAGAGCCAGATGCAGTCATCAAAAGAGCCACATCTGGCTCGAGAGCCATAGGTTCTCTACCCCTGACCTAGTAACTCCAAAAATATTATCAGCTCAGTTTTGACCAAAATTGAGTTACTGGGTTTTGCCTTTGGACGGGGGATTATGTCCAGCTCGATACCTGTAGAACAGGATGTGTACTTGGTAATACTGCGGATAATCATCTGAAGTATGCGGAGGATTTAGCCATCCTGTCTCCAAGCAGTGCTGGCTTTCAACAGCTGCTGATCCTTTTTTTTGGTTTGTTTTCTCTTTGTCATGAAAAAGGGAGGTTTTTGTCATGAAAATGGGAGGTTTTTGTGGTTGGTGCACTAATTGTAAGTGTATATTGTGTTTCTATGTTGATTTAATAAAAAAAAAATATACATATATTTTTTTAATTAATAAAAAATTCTTCTGCGGCCCGGTACCAATCGGGCCACGGCCCGGTTGTTGGGGACCACTGTTTTAAGTAATATGCCAGTAATGACAAACTATGTATATTTCAATTTTTTTACAGAAAAATACCAAATTAATTATACATATCATTTTCTGTTTTCTCAAATTTATTTCAAATTCATGTAAAATGACAGTAATTAACTTTCACTAAATATGTAGCTTGTTATATAAAACTCTATGTCCATACTAACAATCTAACAGTTTTATATGTAATTTAAAAGAAAATCTTATTTTTTTAAAATGTATGTGTATTTTTACATTCAAGTTGAAAAACATATGTAGCCTGTTTTATAAAGGTTTATGCTCATACTAACAATGTAGCATTTTTCTCTGTTATATGACACACGTTGGTGACTGCAAGACATACTTTATCAACAGCCATACAGGTCGCACTGAGGGTGGCCGTATAAACAACTTTAGCACTGTTGAAAATATGCGCCACACTGTGAACCCACACCAAACAAGAATGACAAACACATTTCGGGAGAACATCTTCGCCGTCACACAACATGAACACAAAAGAACAAATACCCAGAATCCCATGCAGCCTTAAATATTGCAATCCGCTACTTGGATCACCACATATTATTGTTTATACGTCCAATTGTTGTATCACTCCGTCGTTCTACCCTCTTACTTTCTGTTTAGTCAGTCACCATGGTTGCTCATTGATCCCACCTGCTAATCATCAGTCCCTGCACACCTGTCACTTTTGATTACTTCCCTATTTAAGCCCGTCCCTTTTCATTATTCTTTCTGGGTTCATAGTTTGCTCTCACGCAACGATACGTCTGTTTTGATCGTTTGCTTTCACGCAATTTCTACTATTTTCGCGAGCTCTCAACGCTACGCACCTCGTTATTAGCTCACATGCTAAATGTTTTTATTTACTCCTTTTTGTGTGCCAACGTGCCAGTTTAATTTCCTATTTTGTATCTCCTAGTTCTTATACTAGCGTCTTTGGTTTGCCTTTTATTAGCACCAGTGTTTTGTTTCAGAGATCCTTTTCGTTAAATAAATTGTTTATATCTTATCTTTGCTGTGTTCACTTGTTGACGCATCCACGAGGGAATCAAACCCGGCACCTCGATGCCAAACAGGCGTATTACTAAATGTTCCGCGTTACAATTCATCCTTAATTTATTCCTAATTCGATTAAACTATTTGTTCTTTCAAAATGAGGACTAAATTATTTTTAATTGACTGAGTTTTAAATAACTGTGAGTTCATTATTTAAAGTAGCAGTTACATAATCTGCAAACGAGTTAATATTAATTAAAAAAAAGTGTAATGAACTTAAAAAGAAGGAAAATGTTACTCACACTCAACATTTTTAAGTAAGTACAACTTTTAACACATTTTTAAGTTTAGACTACTTATTCTAATTATTTATTTTGAGCGTTCAGGTTTTACAGTGTGTGTGTGTGTGTGTGTGTGTGTGTGTGTGTGTGTGTGTGTGTGTGTGTGTGTGTGTGTGTGTGTGTGTGCAGGACTACTCACTGACCACACAAACCTCAACAATGATAAATAACATTTGGTTATATATGCCGTCATGTTTTTGCGCAGGATTTTCTCCACTGACTTTAAAATATAAATTTAAATGCTGACTTAACTGCAGTAAAGTGACAGCAAAGCCCATTATTATTATTTATTTATTTATTTTTTACATTTTTCATCTGTACCAGAGGAGCGGAACATGTCGTCGATTCCATCAGTGTTCAGTGGACCAATAAGGTCAATGTTGACACAGAGTAAGTAAACATTTCTGACATTGAAATCGAACGTTGCCGGCTTGGGTTTAGTTATAAGCCGCCAAGGACATCGTGTTGTGTTCACTCACCGCTCCACACTTCCCTCAATCTTTTGTCCCTGCTCTTGCACACACACACACACACACACACACACACACACACAGGCAAAGAAGGATTATAGAGGAAAAGGACAAGGTTTTCATTTAAGTGCAAAAAAAACAACAACTGCACGTGTTGGTAGAGTTTGAAAAACAGAATGTCAACATAATGCCAATTTTGAAAATAACAAATCAGAATTTCATTTTTGAAACAAGTTATTAGTAACATATG